>NC_060145.1:9739469-10042500 GCF_021461385.2 Schistocerca piceifrons
AACTATCAATTTTATAAGTCACGGCTGCAAAATACTAACGCGGATTCTTTACAGATGAATGGAAAAACTAATAGGAGCCGACCTCGGGGAAGATCAGTTTGGATTCCGTAGAAATGTTGGGACACGTGAGGCAATACTGACCCTATGACTAATCTTAGAAGCTAGATTAAGGAAAGGCAAATCTACGTTTCTAGCATTTGTAGACTTAGAGAAAGCTTTTGACAATGTTGACTGAAATACACTCTTTCAAATTCTGAAAGTGGCAGGGGTAACATAGATGGAGCGAAAGGCTATTTACAATTTGTACAGAAACCAGATGGCAGTTATAAGAGTCGAGGGACATGAAAGGGAAGCAGTGGTTGGGAAGGGAGTGAGACAGGGTTGTAGTCTCTCCCCAATGTTATTCAATCTTTATATTGAGCAAGCAGTGAAGGAAACAAAAGAAATTTCGGAGTAGGTATTAAAATCCATGGAGAAGAAATAAAAACTTTGAGGTTCGCCGATGACATTGTAATGCTGTCAGAGACACCAAAGAACTTGGAAGAGCAGTTGAATGGAATGGATAGTGTCTTGAAAGGAGGGTATAAGATGAACAACAACAAAAGCAAAACGAGGATAATGGAATGTAGTCGAATTAAGTCGGGTGATGCTGAGGGAATTAGATTAGGAAATGAGACACTCAAAGTAGTAAAGGAGTTTTGCTATTTGGGGAGCAAAGTAACTGATGATGGTCGAAGTAGAGAGGATATAAAATGTAGACTGGCAATGGCAAGCAAAGCGTTTCTGAAGAAGAGAAATTTGTTAACATCGAGTGTAGATTTAAGTGTCAGGAAGTCATTTCTGAAAGTATTTGTATGTAGTGTAGCCATGTATGGAAGTGAAACATGGACGATAAGTAGTTTGGACAAGAAGAGAATAGAAGCTTTTGAAATGTGGTGCTACAGAAGAGAAGTTTGTGGCACAACTTGACTAGAAGAAGGGATCTGTTGGTAGGACATGTGTTGAGGCATCAAGGGGTCACCAATTTAGTATTGGAGGGCAGCGTGGAGGGTAAAAATCGTAGAGGGAGACCAAGAGATGAATACACTAAGCAGATTCAGAAGGATGTAGGCTGCAGTAGGTACTGGGAGATGAAGAAGCTTGCACAGGATAGATTAGCATGGAGAGCTGCATCAAAACATTCTCAGGACTGAAGACCACAACAACAACATACTCATTACACCCTGCGTATGTGGTGTGTGTTGTTTTGGATGTGTGAACAGACACACTACCCCCCCCCCAAAAAAAAACACACACATATATATATATATATATATATATATATATATATATATATATATATATATAGAGAGAGAGAGAGAGAGAGAGAGAGAGAGAGAGAGAGAGCGGGGGGGAGGGTCTGACGCCCAAAGATCCATCCTTTTAGTGCGTATGCACACCAAAACCGATCTTGCATTAAGCGCGAAATTCGTGTCCGAGTCCCTGTCCGGCACAAATTTTCGTCTGTTACCAATGATGCATTTTAAAGCCCAAATACAGCAAATGCCATTCAAAAATCTTTTGATAGTATTAAATTTTGTTTTATCCATTGCAAACTTGAAGTGTGGAGTTTTTGTGCCTGTCGTTGTTTTTTTACTTAGATTGTGGTCTTGTGTTGTTCATAGAGAAGATGGTATGAGCCGGTTGGTGACAATGCGATGTAGTGACTGTTTGTGGTGATCGTTTTCCAGTCCAGTGACTGCAGTTTCGAGTTTTTTGAAAATGCTTGTGTTTCTATAGGGCATTGAGTAGTGGTCTGGTAGACGTGATATTTTAACCTGCCAAATCGAGACTGGTGACCCATATTTAGACAGGATAGTATATGTGCAGCAGTGCCTAGAAATAATCCGGATCCACCGAGGTCTGAGGAAGTCTACAGAGCAATACGCCTCTCACGCACCACAAGGTGCTAAGATTTCGTGGCTCTGGTTGCTGCCATGAATGAGACCTCGCAAGATCCTATGGAAGCTACGTGGACAGGACAAGGAAGACCGTTTCAAGACTTCATTGGCAACAGATAAAGCGATATTTTAACTATTTTTCAACTTAATCACCACCAGAATTGAGACAATTGTTATATCGTGGGATCAACTTTTGCATTCCTGTGTCATAGAAATCTGGCGCCAGGGAATGGAACCAGCTTGTGACAGTCGTCTTCAGCTTTCCCTCGGAGTGAATATGCTGGCCAGAGGACAGGAATTTCTTGAGGTACAAGAAAACATGGAAATCGCTAGGAGCAAGACCAAGACTGTACAGTGGATCGTGAAACAGCTCCTAGCTGAACTCCTTCATAGTATCCAAATGAAGTTATATGGTTCCAGAGATCTTTCCAAGTCTCAAACACCTATGATGTAGTGAAACAGCTCCTAGCTGAACTCCATAGTATCCAAATGAAGTTATATAGTTCCAGAGATCTTTCCAAGTCTCAAGCACCTACGATGTATATATGCAGACTGAAGCGACGAATGAAAGTTTGCACCTATGCATGAATTCGAATCCAGGTTGTAAGTAGGCTGTTTATGTTTTCCTATTGGCAACGTTACGTAGCGTTCTGTAGGAAAATCACTGGCTGTGCTGTGTGCAGTCTGTGGCTAGTTTGCATTGTTGTCTGCCATTGTAGTGTTGGGCAGCGGCAGCTGGATGTGAACAGCGCGTAGCGTTGCGCAGTTGGAGGTGAGCCGCCAGCAGTGGTGGATGTGGGGAGAGAGATGGCGGAGTTTTGAAATTTGTAAGACTGGATGTCATGAACTGCTATGTATATTATGAGTTTTCAACACTATTAAGGTAAATACATTGTTTGTTCTCTATTAAAATCTTTCATTTGCTAACTATGCCTATCAGTAGTTAGTGCCTTCCGTAGTTTGAATCTTTTATTTAGCTGGCAGTAGTGGCGCTCGCTGTATTGCAGTAGTTCGAGTAACGAAGATTTTTGTGAGGTAAGCTATTTGTGAAAGGTGTAGGTTAATGTTAGTCAGGGCCATTCTTTTGTAGGGATTATTGAAAGTCAGATTGCGTTGCGCTAAAAATATTGTGTGTCAGTTTAAGCACAGTCTTGTATAATTTTTCAAAAAGGGGACGTTTCATATGTCGACCCTTAGCCTAGGATACCTCACTGGAATCTTTTGATTTTTTCCTTGTAGTTTGTGTAATTAGTGTAGCTATTGTTTATTGCTAGCGCGTAATTATAGAGAGAATTTCCTTTGTAGTTGCAGTCTTTCATTGTTGTACAGTAAAACAGGTGTGGCACGCATGGAGATTTGCACCAAGTATTTCGCAGCTGCAATTAACTAGATATTATTTTCAGTGCTATGTTAATGTGTTCTCTTATTTTTGCTCTTCAAATTGTGCTTTTCTGTGTTGTCATGTGAAATATTGTGACAATAATGAAAAACGTAATACTAGGCTTCAAAGTAAACTGAGAAATGACAGTGAAGACGAAAGCAGTGTGTTAGCGCCACCATGTAATGAATTAACTAATATTCAAAGTAGTAATTTGGTAACTGTGCATAGGGAAATGGAGCGGGTATCAAATAATGGTGTAGACAGTGAAACAGGTAGTGAACAGGTAAGCATTATCGATCGATCGGGTGGCAACAACTCGCCTCAGGAATCGGGAATGACAGAACACAATATTGCAAATACTGTAGACTCAGGTTTTGGGTTCTCACCGTTTTCTCAAATGAGTCAAGACACATTTTCCGCTTGTCAGAATGTGAATGTTGCCAGTGCAAATTCACTGCCGAAAAGCACTGAGGAACATGTTTCAGACATCAGTGCATTATTATTACAATTAATGCAACAAATGGGTCAAAAGCTTCAAAAGTTAGACACAATGGAACAACACCAGAGACAAACACAGCAACAGTTAGACACAATGGAACAAAATCTTCAAAAGTTAGACACCACACTTGAACAAACACGTGAAGATTTAACTACTGAGTTACATAACATTGAATCGAAATGTCAAAAAGTCTGTAATGACGTAAAAACACAAATTTGTGAGCATTTTCAACCTATTTTTTCACGGCATGAAAATGCATTACAGAATCACGAAGCAGCCATAAAAGAACTGCAAACTATTGTTCATGAAAATCATGAGACCTTGCAAGCTAAAATTGACTCAGTTGCATCTACCGATTTGGTTACGCAACTTGCAAAAACTCAGGAAAACTTAAAGGACACAGTAGATACTCTGAAAATTGGTTCAGAAAGACACATGGAGGAAATTAGTTCATTATCAGAGAAAGTAGTTGAACTTTCGGATCAGCTAAATAATTTATCTACGAAGGTAGATGATAATCTGAATGACACAAAACCGGTAGTCTTCAATGACACGGAAGACTGCGAACAAATTAGAAAATTCAAACAAAATCAAAATCAAATCAATACACAGTACAAAAGAGAAATCCGGGAAGTACAAGATCAGCTGACACAGGTAATACAAGAATTACGGATTTCAGAGGACACTCGCGCCGCAATACGGGAAGAGGGACATAGAAATACGGAACAGCCACAAAATAATAACACAGGGCATTTCGGAAGTTATGAAAGAAATTGGCAATGTGCACCGAATTTTGAGATGGAACGGCTGACGCGACGTAACAATGACCGACATGCGACTCGCCGACGTGATGATTTTGACTATAAGCTGTTCATTACTACACGTAAATTCAAAATGTTTAAAAATTCTGGCAACGACATTCATCCACAAGCGTGGCTCCATCAATTCTCTCATTGTTTTCCTCCCAACTGGTCATTAGAGCACAGATTAGAATTTATGTGTGGCTATTTAGAGAATGAACCAGCTGTAAGAATGCGATCAGTCATTCACGATTGTCACAGTGAAGGAGAATTTTACCATGCCTTCCTCTCGGCATATTGGTCTCAAGATACACAAGACCGAGTAAAACATAGCATCATGATAATGAAACACTTTGAACAATCTGAATTTTCCAGTCTTGTCAAGTATTTTGAAGACACGTTGCAAAAGAATCAATATCTTTCAAACCCATACAGCCGTTCAGAACTCATCCGCATTTGCTTAATGAAATTTCCTGAACATTTACGAAATATTATTTTGGCAGGACGTTGCAAAGACGACATTGAAGCTTTTCAGGGACTCTTACAACAATTAGAAATTGACACAGACAGCCGCGGGATGCGAAAACAGGGAAACAACCACTACAGGTCAAATCCGTCACAATTCCGTGACGACAGAAACAATAAGTGGACACGACAAGGCTATTCTTACAACACAAATCGTGACCAAAACAGACACCACCCATATGACAACCACTGGCAGAGTAATAGTAGTTACAGAGAAAGATTGCATTTCCGTAGTAATGAATATGACAGAGATTACCATAGAAACAGACAATATGGGAACACAAACAATTATTATCAAGGGAGACAGAATAACTTCAGACGCAACAGTTCAATGCGCAGTTACGATTCAGGAAGAAATTCCCCACCACGTGACCGGCAAGAAAGAAACTATGGAATCTACCGACATGACGACAGACGATGTGATCGTAACGACAGAGCTGAATTGGATCAGAACTGGCGAGCTTCAAACAGGGCAGAGCCTTCTCGGCAAGGTGAATTTGTAGAAGTTAGGTCTCCTAATCCCAATAACGACGCGCGCCAGCAAAGGAACAGACAATGACTCGCAATGCAGGCAGCCACGTGCGCCGGCTGGCTCAGAGAAAAATAACATAGACGCTAACCTTGAGAAAAATTTTACCACTCCTTACCGACGTATACCACATGATAATTACTTTGAAGTTGAAACTCTGTGCTCTAAAAAGGGTAAAGGTTTACACCACATTTAACATGTAAAACCGTTTATTGAAAGATAATCTGCTTTTTAACTTCGTCTTTGCCATATAACTTTTCACTTTACATTACTAGTATGCTTTGTCAGACTTAGAATCTGTTAATATGCAACAATGTTTGAAGTTAAATATCCAGTCAAGAACCAAGAGAACTTATTTAAACAGAAATTACGAATGCGTTGTTATAGTGAACTGACGTCACAGTGTTATTGTGTGTGTACATTCTTGCTTGTTAGTTGCACGATTATGTAACGACTATAAGGCTGACATACTTAGAACATGTACCGGTACTGCTAATGAGATTTTAATGCAACATTTTGGTTTACTTGAAAATATATTCTGGATTTAAAGTACTTTCTGTGAGATACCAGATGACACAGGGGTTAGTTTATGTGACAGCTACACGATTTTATCACGATGTTACTAATGAGTGACAATTTACAATGTTGCTTTTGCGGTGTATCTGTTTTGTATCTGCAAAGTTTTTCTGAATTATTCTGGAAAGTAAAACATGTTTTAGTAGTAACTTTTGTGGTATAGCTACAATGAGACAGCCTTTTCCGTAGCACAACAATACGTTACAGCACAGTACTTCCTTCATCACGGCAATAAGCGTAATAACTAAGATATCTATACGCAAAGCAATACACTTCGTTTATTATGAGTTAAGTACATTGACTTCAGCAGAACTTTGCTTACAGAGGACGATAACTATGACACTTCCACAGAATTATCTTACAACAAGACGCACATTTAGCGCTACAGGACACGCATTTGAGTGATTAATTTTGTACTTGAACCATTTATTTTTAAAGATTTTTGAATTACAAAGGTTTTCCGTGATACATTTCATTCCATTGCTGTAATCTGTAACACCTGAGGGTGTAATTACATTAATCCTCAGGGGGGTACACGCTTACTTTGTGTACCATGTGTTTGGCAAGCATAAGGAGCCCTAGCTAATATGGTATTTGCTTATACAACTTTACACATCGGTACCATATTTCTCTAACACACAAATTACACAGCTATCTGATCATTTAACTGAGAGATAAACTTTTTTTACTACATCAGTGACACATGTTTACGCAATTACACAGTTGGGTAACTTCACACTTATGAAATTGTACTTTGTGAACTGTTCATATTTTTTCAGAACCATTGTGATACTATGAGAGCTTTGAATGATGTATTTGGTATGAGATCACGATTTTTAAAGTACGTTTGAGGTAGATGACACTACTGAAACGAGCAGAGAATTTTCTTTAGGTTTTGATATTATTGCAGAAAGTTATGACGTTTTTGAGATTTGGCTGAGTTTTTATGATGTTATTATTATGATGACAATGTGTATTATGCTGTTGAGGTATGTTTATGTTCAATAAGCTGATGCTGTATGAGTAATTTGATTATGCTATGTATTTATTATGGTGAAATATTGAAGAAGTGTCGACAAATATGTATATGTGTAATAAGGTAAGGAATAATGAATAGTGGTTAGGGACTCTGATTTGTGGAAAAGGATGTTGGAAACCGAGAATCGTACTTTAAGAGTTATGAAATGTGTGTATATGCAAGAATGTATCACTATGCTGGCGAAAATTTTTTGGACACTGTTATATTAACAGGATTTTGTTTCTAGATTTGAAACGCAAATTCTCGACCTCTGAAATTTTTATATGAGACTGTCACTGTAGTGCAAACTGGTGTCGTAAATATTTCCGTAAGAAAGTTAAGTGACCACCAGCACATAATGCGTCGTGGGCAGCTGCGCGACAATCACCTGGAAAAAAGCCATTAGTGTGTGCCTTTCAGAGGCACAGGTGAAAAAAAAAGAGGCCATTATCCTCCCTATTGATATTCCTTTGTAGAAAGCATCGCAAATACACTCCTGGAAATGGAAAAAAGAACACATTGACACCAGTGTGTCAGACCCACCATACTTGCTCCGGACACTGCGAGAGGGCTGTACAAGCAATGATCACACGCACGGCACAGCGGACGCACCAGGAACCGCGGTGTTGGCCGTCGAATGGTGCTAGCTGCGCAGCATTTGTGCACCGCCGCCGTCAGTGTCAGCCAGTTTGTCGTGGCATACGGAGCTCCATCGCAGTCTTTAACACTGGTAGCATGCCGCGACAGCGTGGACGTGAACCGTATGTGCAGTTGACGGACTTTGAGCGAGGGCGTATAGTGGGCATGCGGGAGGCCGGGTGGACGTACCGCAGAATTGCTCAACACGTGGGGCGTGAGGTCTCCACAGTACATCGATGTTGTCGCCAGTGGTCGGCGGAAGGTGCACGTGCCCGTCGACCTGGGACCGGACCGCAGCGACGCACGGATGCACGCCAAGACCGTAGGATCCTACGCAGTGCTGTAGGGGACCGCACCGCCACTTCCCAGCAAATTAGGGACACTGTTGCTCCTGGGGTATCGGCGAGGACCATTCGCAACCGTCTCCATGAAGCTGGGCTACGGTCCCGCACACCGTTAGGCCGTCTTCCGCTCACGCCCCAACATCGTGCAGCCCGCCTCCAGTGGTGTCGCGACAGGCGTGAATGGAGGGACGAATGGAGACGTGTCGTCTTCAGCGATGAGAGTCGCTTCTGCCTTGGTGCCAATGATGGTCGTATGCGTGTTTGGCGCCGTGCAGGTGAGCGCCACAATCAGGACTGCATACGACCGAGGCACACAGGGCCAACACGCGGCATCATGGTGTGGGGAACGATCTCCTACACTGGCCGTACACCACTGGTGATCGTCGAGGGGACACTGAATAGTGCACGGTACATCCAAACCGTCATCGAACCCATCGTTCTACCATTCCTAGACCGGTAAGGGAACTTGCTGTTCCAACAGGACAATGCACGTCCGCATGTATCCCGTGCCATCCAACGTGGTGTAAGTCAACTACCCTGGCCAGCAAGATCTCCGGATCTGTCCCCCATTGAGCATGTTTGGGACTGGATGAAGCGTCGTCTCACGCGGTCTGCACGTCCAGCACGAACGCTGGTCCAACTGAGGCGCCAGGTGGAAATGGCATGGCAAGCCGTTCCACAGGACTACATCCAGCATCTCTACGATCGTCTCCATGGGAGAATAGCAGCCTGCATTGCTGCGAAAGGTGGATATACACTGTACTAGTGCCGACATTGTGCATGCTCTGTTGCCTGTGTCTATGTGCCTGTGGTTCTGTCAGTGTGATCATGTGATGTATCTGACCCCAGGAATGTGTCAATAAAGTTTCCCCTTCCTGGGACAATGAATTCACGGTGTTCTTATTTCAATTTCCAGGAGTGTACGACACGCTCAAACTTGAAAACATATGATTATACTGTGGAGCTCTTAATTTATGATATTTACTAAAATGCCTAATGAAACGATGAGAAACATTTCACGGCTATTGTCTTGCTAGTTGAGAGAAATACCATATGGCTTGCTTTATGTATTTATTTACTCATTTTGTTTAATATCTAGTTTCTAGCTGCACTGCAGCATTGATTAAAATAATATTTAATAGATGTACTAATATAAATATTTTATGCCTACAGATCCAGTAAATAATTTTATGACTTATTCAAAAAAACGAAGGAGCATAAAAAGACATTTCCCTTCACAGGAATTGCATACGGAATTTTCTTTTCAACTACTTGGTAATTTTTTTGGTAGAATAACTTCTTGTGGTGCACCACTTTAATTACATAGACATTAAGATGTGAATAGACATTTCCCTTGTCTGCATTGTTGTCTTTATTGTAATATTTTTTCTGCTTGAGCTATGTCATGTTTAGATATAAGTTATTGCATTTGCTGCTGCTGTTTGCCAGGCATAGTGCTACTAAATTTCACTTTACATTACTCTGTTAAGCCAGTTTTACTACTGATTTATTTTTCTTGTTTGCTGCACATTGCCTTATATTAGTTGTAATATTGCAATTGCTTTGCTAATTTCTATAATGCTGCTTGCTTTGAAAATCTGCATTTTTTGTCATTGCTGTTTGTGTTAATTGTTTTGTGCTGCTGCATTGCCTCATCCCTTAGTTTAACATCTGAGCTCAGTAGATTTAAGTTAGCTTAAGAGAGGGTAGCCTATAAGAGAATGAGTTGCGATGAATTTGAAGAAATGCACTGAGAGGCTATACGAGAAAAGTACAGAAAGCAGGTATAGATAGGACTTTTTGGAAACAATGAAGAACGAAGGGAAATCTCCGAGAAGTAAAGAAAGTTTTGTTTGTAAAATACTGCAGTAAAACAAACCCTCTCCTTTCCTTGTGTTATCCCACTACGTGTTTGTGTGCCCTTGTGTACTTATGTTCTTCCTGTCTTTATATGTTTATCTGATAAGACTTATGTTGTAGAATTTTTCTAATACTCAGCTACATGAACTATGATGAGGAATACTGTTATCCTCAAATATCATTTACATTAATAATATGTTATTTACTTTGTAAAGATGTTAGACATTATTAATTCTGTTCTGTTTTAACGCTCATGTGTGAAGTTGATGTTTCAAAAGTTATTCTGATCTTTTACGTATTTACTTATGTCATAATTCCTGTAACACTGATGTATATGTTTATTTCTATTCTTCTGTAAAGCCCCTATTACTACAAATGTTATCTGTATTGTTATGTTCTTTAATGATGTATTCTGTATCTTTGTAATTGTATTCTTATGTTATAAAATTGTAATTGACACCAGCTCATCAAATTAAGTAACTTGTAAGTTACATTTCACTGCACACGTTTCTGTTGGTCATAGTATATGGACAATATGTGAGAAATAGGGACTGTTAGTGTTTGCATGTGTGTTAAAAATTCAGCAAGGGACTGGATAACAGCATTGCTGGTTCTAAGGACAATTCCAAAAACTTTGTGAGTGCACAAGTGGTGGTTATGGACTTGCTATATTATCCGCAAGACTCTTCAATGGTGATTGTGCACCTGCACAGTTACAACAGATGGCTGCTGGCCGTCTCTACAAGGACTACAGTGGGTCTGCATCTTTGATGACCCACCAATACCGTAATCTCTACCAGGACTACAGTGGGTCTACTCTGTCATGACCTATGTACCAATATTCTTCAAAACTTCGACTGACTCTGTGGTGGGTTTGCTCTGTTGTGGCCCATTACGTGTCTGCATGTCAAGAGTCAGCACTGTCTTTCCATTGGAGGGACAACACTACTTCTTCAAGATTGCATGGAAATCCACTAGTTCCGTGTGCATTGTCTTTTACTGCTCAGACTTTGAGAAAAGAAACGGCAGTTTTACTGTGATGAATGATCAGGACTGTCTTTATGGACTGTGAGAAAATTTTAGCTTTTGACCAACATTGTATCAATAAGTGTGTGCATTTTATATCTTTGTTATTGTAATTATGAAAAATTTTATCAAATCATTATTGGCCACTGCCCAAAACAATTTGTAAAATTTTTTGTGGGGAGCATGGGGGCTATGTAAGTAGGCTGTTTATGTTTTCTTATTGGCAACGTTACGTAGCGCTCTGTAGGAAAATCACTGGCTGTGCTGTGTGCAGTCTGTGGCTAGCTTGCATTGTTGTCTGCCATTGTAGTGTTGGGCAGTGGCAGCTGGATGTGAACAGCGCGTAGCGTTGCGCCGTTGGAGGTGAGCCGCCAGCAGTGGTGGATGTGGGGAGAGAGATGGCGGAGTTTTGAAATTTGTAAGACTGGATGTCATGAACTGCTATGTATATTATGAGTTTTCAACACTATTAAGGTAAATACATCGTTTGTTCTCTATTAAAACCTTTCATTTGCTAACTATGCCTATCAGTAGTTAGTGTCTTCCGTAGTTCGAATCTTTTATTTAGCTGGCAGTAGTGGCGCTCGCTGTATTGCAGTAGTTCGAGTAACGAAGATTTTTGTGAGGTAAGTTATTTGTGAAAGGTATAGGTTAATGTTAGTCAGGGCCATTCTTTTGTAGGGATTATTGAAAGTCAGATTGCGTTGCGCTAAAAATATTGTGTGTCAGTTTAAGCACAGTCATGTATAATTGTTCAAAAGGGGACGGTTCAAGGTCTCCTGTTTAGTAGGCAGATGCGTTGACCACTACGCCACCCTGGCACAGTGGCTTTGTGCTGCTGCATGGAGTACCACTGGCACACCTCCCTCCTCAGTCCACAGCATTGCACAAGCTCTCCAGCTGTATTGGAATAGCACCTCAGCATCGAACGAAATGGGAGATCCTGCCTGAAACCCATGTATATTTGTTTTAATCCAAATGAAACTATGTGGTTCTAGAGACCTTTACAAGCCTCAAACATCTATGATGTACAGGGTAAGTCGCCAACTATTATCACCTAGAATAACTCCGAAAGTATGATAGTAGCTGAAAAGTTTGTTGTACAAAAGTTGCATGGGACAACCGGGGCCATAACATAACGTTGGTTTTTTTGTTGCTAGATGGGGTCGCGTCAGACATATAGGATCAACTTTGTTTTTTTAAAATGGGATGCTATAGTTTGATACTTATTTTCTGATAGCGGCTATCGAGACAAATCCAATGATGTGTAACAGTAAGGTCTTTGAAGGTCAAAAAAGTGACATGAACATTTACAGAAGGTGTCGAAGTGATGGCTTCAAATGGTTCAAATGGCTCTGAGCACTATCCGACTTAACTTCTGAGGTCATCAGTCTCCTAGAACTTAGAACTGATTAAACCTAACGAACCTAAGGACAGCACAGACATCCACGCCCGAGGCAGGATTCGAACCTGCGACCGTAGCGGTCGCTCGGTTCCAGACTGTTGCGCCTAGAACCGCACGGCCACTACGGCCGGCGTCGAAGTGATGGCCATTGGTATCAATGAAGTGCTGCAATCTTCTTATCATGGATTGAGTGGTATTCCTTATCACTTCTGCACTTATCTAAGAACATGTTCTGACAATTCTCTCCCATATATCGTGCAAGTAGTAAATATTCGCAGAATACGGCGTATCCATCTAACGTGCCATTGTCATGAAAACACCATTCGACGATTTTACAATACAACACTTATACGAACGGTAAGACTAGTATCGTCGAATCAAGGGAATGTGAATGATGTATTCCTTCGAAGTACAAGTCGATTTGCTTCTCATATACCGGGAACGCCAACGAAATTCAGTGAGAGCTAGAGACTTATAAGCTGAAAGATATCCTCAACGACTTTTTCACACTACACGTCGTACATTTAAATAGAAGTACGGGAACGACAAACTGAGAACAACTGGATCTTTAACGCTTGGGAATCATATCCGGCAAAGGAAACTTACTAATGAGGAAACGGAAATTGGTACTCCTGCAACTGTGGTTCGAGATCCTTGTGTTAGTTCGTGTCAAATCGTAAGGGAATCTGGGATCAGCCAGAGTAGTGTTGCCCGTGTTCTGCATCGCCATAAATATCATCCTTACCATATCAGTCTCCAATAAGAATTAACTGGTACGGATTGTATGCATCGCACTGAATTCTGCCGATGGGCTCAACTTCGGATTCAGAGAGATGACACGTTTATTAATTTGATTTTATTTACTGACGAGGCTACATTCACGAACCATGGAAATGTTAATTTGCATAACATTCATTACTGGGCAACTGAAAATCCGTGTCGGCTGCGGCAAGTTGCACAACAAAAACCGCGGTCGGTGAAAGTGTGGCGTGGGACTCTGGAGGACATAATTATAGGCTCCTATTTCATTCAAGGAAATCTTAATGGTAGGAAGTACACCACAATCGTGCAAGAAATATTAGGTCTGTTATTGGAAGAAATACCTTTAGGAAAAAGGAACAGAATGTGGTATCAACACGATGAGTGTCGAGCACATTTTTCGCTGATGGCTTGAAATGAGTTACAGAGAGGACTCCCAAATCGTTGGGTTGGACGCGGAGGAGATGTGTCGTGGCCGTTTCGTTCGTCAGACTTTTTCTTGTGGGGGTTCGTAAAAGACGATTTATATAAAGACGTTCAAATGATACGGGCTCAAATTCAGCTTCAGAAGGATGAGACATTTATTAACTTGATTTTATTTACTGACGAGGCTACATTCACGAACCACGGAAATGTTAATTTGAATAACATTCATTATTGGGCAACTGAAATCGGCTGCGGAAAGTTGCACACCGAAAACCGTGTTCTGTGAATGCATGTACTTCGATAAGTGCAGACGTGATAAGGAATACCACTCAATCCATGATAAGAAGGTTGCAGCACTGCATTGATACCAGTAGTCATCACTTCGAACACCTGCTGTAAATGGACGTTCATGCCACCTTTTTGACCTTCGTTGACCTTCTTACTGTTACACATCATTGGATTCATCTCGATAGCCGCTATCAGAAAACAAGTGCCAAACTATAGCATCCCACTTTAAAAAAAGACAAAGTTGACCTTCATAACCCGGACGCGACCGCACGTAGCAACATAAAAGCAACGTCATATTATGGCCCCCGCTGTGCGATGCAACTTTTATCCCACAAACTTTTCAGCTCCTATCAAACTTTCGGAGTTGCTCTTGGTGGCAATAGCTAGTGACTCACCCTGTACACACACAGACTGAAGTGACGAATGAAAATTTGTACCAAGGCCAGGATTCGAACCCAGAGGCGTGCTAGGGCAGTCCATGAAGTTGTACAAAGCCGCTGTGACATAGCGGTTAGCGGATCTACCTCATGAGCAGGAGACACGGGTTTTCATCCCGGCCTGGCTACAAATTTTTGCTTCAGTCTGTATACATACATCCTTCAAAGTAGTTGTGTGGCGAGCAGTGTGTGGGCGAGCAGTGTAACGGATCGGCACATCTCCACTGGGGATTCTGTGCGCAGTGACACTGTCAGCGCCGCGCGGAATCAGCCGAGCAGTCTGAGGCGCTGCAGTCATGGACTGTGCGGCTGGTCCCGGCGGAGGTTCGAGTCCTCCCTCGGGCATGGGTGTGTGTGTGTTTGTCCTCAGGATAATTTAGGCTAAGTAGTGTGTAAGCTTAGGGACTGATGACCTTAGCAGTTAGGTCCCACAATATTTCACAGACATTTGAACATTTTGACACTATCAGCAACAAGTACCGAATGGTTGCTGAAATTCACAATGGTGGAGAGACGCTTGTCCATGATACACTGACAAATCACCTCCACAACGACGACATCAATGAGGGATGATCACCAACAGCCGTCTTCGGTGTAGACTCTTAGTCGACCTTAGGAAGACTGCCTCCGCCAAGGAAAACTGGCTCCGCCAGTGACTCTCGATCTGTTAGATTATAGCTTTCATCCCATACATATGAGACAGCTGGTGATGAATTTCGATGTGTTAAGAAACTTTATCTCAAATCGAAATCAGAGTCGGGGAAAGAAACAGTAAGAGTCACCATTTTTGGCCACTGTTACAGCAGTACTCACAACAGTCGAGCCTTATCTGGCCATCACATGATGTTACGTCGTAGCTCTGTCGCACATGCAATACATTTCTGGCTAAATACGGTTACCTAAAAAAGGGAAACTTAATTTCTGGATAACCTTCCCAAACTCACTAGCTGATGAAAAGTATCCAGACTGTCCTGTGTAATCTGGCATTGACCACTGGACGTCATAAGGGGCAGGTCCACGAACATAAAAAAAGAGGGTGTACTGTTTTGTTAGCAGGGAAGCAGCAGCAGAATCAATCTTTCAGGAGAGCTCAATGACTTCTAACGGGGACCAGTCACTGGATGTCACCTGAATCACAAATCTATCAGGGACATTTCAAACGTTTGTAAAGTGCCCAAGTCGACCGTTGGGGATGTGTTTGTCAAACGGAAACGTGAGGGAACAACCAAGCTGAGCCAAAATCAGCCAAACCGGCGAGCACTGAGGAGGGTGATTGTAAGAAATCGGGTGAAATCAGCTGAAGGAATCACTTGTGAGATCCAAAGTTCTATCAGAACTCCAGCTAGCACAAAGACGGTACACAGACAGTTAAAAAGACTGTGATACAATGCTCTTCTGTAGTGACTCGTGGTCGTGTAAAGAGCCACGCCATTGGACAGTGGATGGCTGCAAACGTTATACCCTGTGGCAAATCGACAGTAAGGTTTGGTTTTGGCGAATTCCTAGAAAACGCTACCTCTCATCATGTGTAGTGTCATCGGACAGAGGAAGTGGTGTAATGGAATGGGGACGTATTTCGTACTTAAGGCATCGCCCCCCTTATCGCGCTTAAGAAAATGCAATACTCTTAACGATATGAAGACATTTTAGAACATTGTCAGCTGCGTACAGTAGGGGAAGAGATTGGAGCCGATGATGCACCCTATCACAAAGCAGCGCCTGTGGGGCAGTGGTTTCTGAACAATAACATTCCTGGAATGGACTGATCAGCCCGAGTCCCGACCTGAATGGAACGCCTTTGGCATGAGTTGCAACCTCGACTTCGCTCCAGACCCTAGCGTCCAACATCTACCTTCTCTGTTTTCGACTGTTTAGGAAGAATAGGTTGCTGTTCGTCCACAGACGTTCAGACTCCTCATTGAAAGTGTCTGCAGCAGACTTTAAGCTACACTACTGGCCATTAAAATTGCTACACCAAGAAGAAATGCAGATGATAAATGGGTATTCATTGGACAAATACGTTACACTAGAACTGACATGTGATTAAATTTTCACGCAATTTGGGTGCATAGATCCTGAGAAATCAGTACCCAGAACAACCACGTCTGGCCGTAAAAACGGCCTTGATACGCCTGGGCATTGAGTCAAACAGAGCTTGGATGGCACGTGCAGGTACAGCTGCCCATGCAGCTTCAACACGATACCACAGTTCATCAAGAATAGTGACTGGCGTATTGTGACGAGCCAGTTGCTCGGCCACCATTGACCAGGCATTTTCAATTGGTGAGAGATCTGGAGAATGTGCTGGCCAGGGCAGCAGTCGAACATTTTCTGTATTAAGAAAGGCCCGTAGAGGACCTGCAACATACGGTCGTGCGTTATCCTGCTGAAATGTAGGGTTTCGCAGGGATCGAATGAAGGGTAGAGCCACGGGTCGTAACACATCTGAAATGTAACGTCCACTGTTCAAAGTGCCGTCAATGCGAACAAGAGGTGACCGAGACGTGTAACCAACGGCACCCCATACCATCACGCCGAGTGATACACCAGTATGGCGATGACGAATACACGCTTCCAATATGCGTTCATCGCGATGTCGCCAAACACGGATGTGACCATCATGATGCTGTAAACAGAACCTGAATTCATCCGAGAAAATGACGTTTTGCCATTCGTGCAGCCAGGTTCGTCGTTGAGTATGAGAGGCACCCACTTGCCTTTCTCATACTGTGGCATCAAGCAGTCAGGCCTGCAAGATGAGTGGTTTGCCAAGCGAGTGGAATCTTCCTTTATTTATCGAGCAACATGAATTCTCGTATCTTACTATTTAGTTACAAATTATCCTCCTGTATGAATAATACGCAACGGAAACACGCATCTGACTATCAGTGATTTATAGAACTCTGACTGTACACTACGCACTGGCAATACCACATTTACCTTTTGTCTTTGATTTAACGGCTTTTGTATAAATTCGGGACATTACAATAACATACAATTTAATGAAAAAAGGCCACCAATCTCTTTCTTTTCACTATTTGATTTATTCCTAAACACACAAATTCTACAACCTACAACAAAATCACATGAGAAATTCCGCCCAGTGGGCATGGCTTTACGTTAGTGAATCTCTATACTATGGTCTCGTAATCTATTTACCGCAACAGTGCACTCCCTGGATCGGATGGTGGATCTTTTATTATACCTCACACTTCGCCTCTCACAATTATCCTCACGAAACTTTCCTCCAGATCGAGCGATACAGAAGGAACAGGCATACCCACAAATCTTTCGAAACTACCTTGCTACTCCCATGCAAAACACACATACCCAAATTACAAGACATACACAACACAACAATATGAAATATTACACAAAGAACGGTTACAACTTCATCACTTTCCGCTTTCCCACTTCAATCAATATTTATCCCAGTTTCACACGACACTGCCCCACTTTGTAATTTCTACTTTCCTAATGTGAACTCTGGAGATAAACGCACGTCTTCCTGTGCAATGCAAGCCAAGTGGCGTTGCTGGAAAAACGGCCGACTCACCTTGATTCTCTCTCAGAGTTTAAATTCAGCGTCACACGGAATGATATTTCTTAAATACTTCAACTTATGATACACACGCTATTTCTTAAATATTTCAGCTTATTGTACACACGCTATTAATTCTTAAATATTTCAGCTTATTGTACACACGCTATTAATTCTTAAATATTTCAGCTTAAGCTCACGGAAGTATCTCAACTTATAACTACACGTGGGCTCTTTGTGACCGTTGGTTTACTACAATCCCCTTAAAATTACCTGCCTCACTTTGTAATTTTCCCCACAAAAGGTCCTGTGAAAGAGAAATTATTAATTCTAACTACTCTTAAATATTCCACATCCATACCATGCCTCCACTCTTTCATTCCGGAGCACAACAAAAAAACAGGTCTTTACAGCAGAAGGTTCAGCGGCAGAGTACCTGAAACATGGCCGTATTCCGATTCTCTCGCACCTCTCTCGAAGTGGGAGAAGCACCCTGCTACCTTATTGGTCAGCCACATTTCAGACGCTCAAAGCTCTGGTAACTTCCATCTCTTTGGTCTCACCAAAGGTAGCCAAAGGATCGACTCAAAGATGATCATATATTCCGATTCACTATCTGTGGTTAGCAGACGACCATACATTCATTCCTTTCACAGATCTCACCAAACTGGATGTAGGGATTTATTTTGAGGGAGTGCACATGTGATCAATTAAATAAATAAATTGTCATTCTTTCCCACACTGGTGTCCGGCTACGCTGTATTAATTGAAATTGAGTTACTTTTACACAAAAAAATGTGTTGTTCTGACAAGAATTTCGTACCTATTTTCAATGTTGGGCGGTACTGTACCCTTTCACCACCGGCTACCCATGCAGAAAAAAATGGCACGGTACTATCCTTGCAATGCGAGGGTAGTTCCGAACATTTTTTTAAGAAAACTGTATTAAAACAAACGTAGCAATTCATCAAAATAACCAGGAGGAGACCTTAGCCCCTGGTGACCTCAAATTGACGACCAAATGTTGTTACTTTACCAAATTGGCAGTTGTTGCATTATTGTACTCTCCACAATCCGGAGTAGCGTACACATACAAATTTACAACAATATACATGACAAATAAAACATCACATAGAAATGAAAAAATAATCTTGAGATAAAATTTTGCTTTAGTTACTGGGATCTTCGTTATTTTTATGAGTAATCCAAATTTCAATAATTCTAAAACAAATAAAAAATACTTTCTCTGTTGTCACACATATGGACGACAAGAACTTGCATTTCGACTAGCCTTCGTTACACTTTAATGTGAAATGTCACCATTGTGATAATAAAAATAAGTGGCTTCAGTCAAAACACTAACAAGATTATTACTATGGACGACATCAAAATACATCAGTTAATTCCGATATTTGTTGTGCAATGCAAACTCTTATCCCCTGTGACAATCTTACTGATCAATGCTACATGAACCGCTACGTTAGTATTACGCCACTGGCTTATAATTAGAGCATCATTGTACCAAATATTCTAATAAACATGTTACGTGAACTTGATAACCCAGAACAGACAAAAAACAAACACTAACTATTCTAAAGACAAATGTTGATGAAATACAATTACACTTGCTGTCCTTTCAGGAATGAAACACATAAAAAAAACATTTACACAATTACAAATACATTATTTCCTATCTTGCGAGTCACACGGAAACCTTTCATTCTGTGATTTTCTTGTGGTCAAAAAGTTGCTGATAGTTTTCCTAGAACCACTGTCTCGGTGTCAAAGCTCTCCCATGGTTACCCGGACGAAAGTCTTTGAGTCACTCAAATCGGCATTTTGAACACGCACTGAACAGTAAACTGTATCTCACATTAAACACAAATGTCATAGTCACTGTCAGAGTACCATCCACACGAATCTGTTCGTCCAAAAAAATGGCCCTACAACTACTATTACCCACGGTTCTGTCCTTTCAGTTCATGGTGTAATTAAAAGTCGTAAGTTTCAACAAACAGCACTTATTCCCGCACCAGTTCAAGAAATGTCTCCTACTACAGACGCAAATGTCAATGTCCCACTCTAGTTTCTTGCCTTCATACAATAATTGTTCACCAAACGACAACTGTCCTCTAAGTATACCAAGTGCCCCACATGCAATTCACAAAGCACACTTAACAAGTCACTGCCAAAAGTTTATGGATCCCACCATTCAGTGGTCAAGACAAAACAAAACGATCGTCCTGTCTGCTAAAGACAAAATCTTTTCTACCACTCACAACGTGGAAACACCAGTCCTTCACTTTCCACATTATGGAAAGTCGCAGTCATCTTGTTTCACGGCTCCACAGTCCAGTACTAGTTATTAGCTGCTGGTAAAAAAAATGCTCGCCGGGCTCTGCCGCGCCTCGTCCATTCTCCAGTAGCGCCGCTGCGCGCGCCGTTGAGCAGAAGAAACCACCCGCTGTTGCCTCCACGGGATACCTTCCCCAGTCGTAAGGGTGGCGGAACTCATGAATGGCCAGTGGTACGTGCGTGTCGCCCCAGGCCGTTGACCTGCTGTAGCGGGCGCGTGGAGTGTACCCCGTCCGACAGTGGAGTGGGGAGTGCCGCGGCTCTGTCGCCTGTCGCCATGGCATCGTCAGCTCGGCCCGCTAGCGGTATGGGCGTTACGACACCCGATCAGTTAGCCTTCCGTGCATCTCGCAACATTACAGACAAAAGGAAATTCTTACATTAAAATTATACACCCTAGTTTTCTACACATACAACATCAACATTTATCTCTTTTCTATAGACAGCCCACACTCGTTCTATTCATTGTACCTGTCGTCCCTCATACAAAACATGAAAGTGTAAAAAAAAACAAAAGGAATAATAAACAATCTATACAGCTCATAATTACAATATCAAATAGTAGGCTACTCTAACATCCTATCACAGTGAAAATATTAGAAACTTTATCCTAAAACTACAATATACAATGAACTTTTGTGCTTGTGACACACTGAAATTAATACCCCTTGAAAGTGTTCTAACAAAAAAATAAGAAATAATCTACACAGCTCACAATTACCTACCACTGGTTATTAAATATTAAACTACTTTAACATCCTAACACAACAAACATTTTAGAAACTGTTGACTCTAAATCTACAACATACAATGCACCTTTGTGCTTGTGACAGATTGAAATTAATACCACTTGAAAGTGTTCTAACAAAAAAAATAAGAAATAATCTATACAGCTCACAATTACCTACCACAGGTTATTAAACTACTTTAACATCCTAACACAATAAACATTTTAGAAACTGGTGACTCTAAATCTACAACATACAATGCACCTTTGTGTTTGTGACAGACTGAAATTAGTATCTCTTTATACATTTTACATTTTATTATATATAACAACATTTCTAGGACATGTATGAACCATCCACATGATGTCTAATCCTGACCTGCCATCGAGGTTCATCCAAATCAAACAATACACAATAATGTTTTAGTTACAGATCGGTAGCATCCCCTTTACAGGAGTGGGCGCATTGATCACACTACTCTACGACTCTCACTCACCAGACATCACATTTTCCTTCTCATTCAATCCATTAATACACTAACAGAATAGGTCTAGAAGTCAGTTAACCTTAACACCACCACACTCACGACAACATACCATACCTTTGCTCCCTTATACTTATAACACCACCACACTCACGACAACATACCATACCTTTGCTCCCTTATACTCAACCACATAACACATGAAGCTGTTCCGGAGATAGCTTTCCAGTCTCCGAATTCGTCCTTTCACTCTGGCACCTCTCTCCATCGGCTTACCTCCGCATTCACTTCATGCTAGATATCAACTTAGAATTGCGACATTTCATCTAAGAAACAAAAATACACAAATTATTCAACCTGCAAAATAACTGTACACATTCTTGGTACCGTTTTGATTAGTTATCCTGGTACCAGGCTTCAACAACAACAACAATAAATATTATTTTTGCCAAATCGCAAATGTTATGCTAAGAATTAGATCGTACACTTATATTACATCTTACGTCAGTGTTCCACAACGTTCACCATCTGGATCTCATACTCCCTTTATGTCCTTTCACATTGTGCAGTTGTCCTCATCTCTTCATTCGTATTTCGGCTCTCCGTCCGTCCATTACTCCATCATTTCCTGGTCTTCCTTCGCCATTCGCATCAATCTCTATTGCAGCATACACAGGTCTCTCTGTAACATACATCTAAGACATCTCCACATTATTCAATTCTACTCACCTTTATTTACCACTGTTTCATCACGTCGAATCTCTATTTATTAATCACACTGCTTCACGTCGCTTCTTCCCTTACCTATCACCTTTATCCACTACTATTTATCACGTCGCTTCTCTAGCTACCATCTTTATTCCCTCATAAATCATCACGTCGTTTCTGCTTGATCCTTATTCATACGACAAAAAATACGTACATACACCACTCTGTCGACTCCTGTTCGTGACTCATTTGACCAGTCTATTCCGTCATACTTCCTGACATCCCGCCTGAAAATTCTTATGTTCGATTTGACCCTGCACAACGTTACACACCACAAATAAATACACTGACTATCTACCATAAATTGCCTACTTTAGATCTATCCTTAACTTTTCCATAATTTGATGTTAGAAATGTGATGAAGCCCACGAGACTGTTTTCCCTTGATCGTCTCAATCAGTACAGCATTTTCATGGACAATCCGCCTCACTCTGAATGGTCCACTATACACAGTAAAGAATTTGCTAGTTAGGAATCTGTGCTTCTTTGATAATCGATGAGTTTTAATTAGAACCTTGTCTCCTACTGCCAATTCGATCTTACGGATCTTTCCTTTCTGCTTCTCCTGCCTATCCTTAGCTGCTTTCTTAATACGCTCTATCGCAACCTTGACAATTTCTGTGTGCCTCTGCTTTCCTGATCGCGGAAAATCTACCAGCTCCCTGACTCGATCTGGTGGTGGTTCATTCTTTAGTACCGTAATTGGTGATAATCCAGTTGCTCCATGTGGTAGCTCATTGAGGATGTCCTGAAAATCTTTGAGAAAAATACTCCAACTTCTGTGTTGCCTATGGCAATAGATCTTACACAATTTTCCCAGTTCTTTTACCACTCTTTCACTGGGGTTACTTGCAGCATGGTATCGGGATATGAACACCGGTTTTATCCTTCTTCTCTTCAGTGTGGTTAGCCATTGTCTGGATCTATATTGCGGTCCATTGTCAGCTATGAACTTTTCTACAGTTCCTACTTCTCGTAAAAAGTTTTTAACGATCGCTGCTGCCACTGTCCTTCCCGTCGCACGTTTCAAGGCGGTAAAAGTCACATACTTTGACACCAATTCCACTGCTACTAAAACATATCTATATCCCTGCACTGACTTAGGTAGCGGGCCAAACAAATCTGTTGCTCCGAATTCCCTCAATCTACCTGGCACTATCGGAAAAAGCGGTGCTTTGCATGAGATAGTTAACGATTTTGCCTTCTGGCACAATTTGCAACTACCAAGCACGTTCTTGATCCTCCTCTCCATACTAATGAAATAAACTGATTCCCTTAACTTCTTACAGCATTTCCTTGCCCCGTAATGCCCGTAACTTAGGTGAGTGTACCAGATCAGCTTGTTGACTATTTCATTTGGTATACACAACACCCAGTCCTGTGTGTTCGGATTTCTACGGTAGAAAAGGACCCCGTTCTGAATTGTATAAAAACGTGCTATATTGGCATCTAAGTTCGCTGTAACTCTGTCCTTCACCATTCTCCATGACGCGTCTTTATCCTGCTCTTTCGCGATATTTGTGAGTACCGTCCCTATGTATTTCTCGAACGGCACGCCCTGCATATACAATATATCATATCTGTTCTCGTTTACCTCCTCATCAAAGCATTGACCGTGACCTACTGGATTCCTTGACAACGCATCTGCCACTATATTCTGTGGCCCAGGAATATACATGACCGAAAACTGAAACTCCTGTAAATAGAGTGCCCACCTAGTGAGTCGTCTATGGTTAAGTTTGGCCGACATCAGAAACTGTAGTGACTTGTGGTCAGTATAGATTTTAGTATGCCTTCCATACAAATAGTATCTAAACTTACTAAAACCCCATACTATTGCCAAAGCTTCAAGCTCAGTTACCGTGTAATTTCTCTCAGCTTTGCTAAGCACTCGGCTCGCAAATGCAATAGGTTGTCGTATTACCTCTCCTCCTTGCTCTTGCTCTTGGAACAATGTTACCCCAAGTCCACTACGGGAACTGTCCGTGGCCATACAAAACTCTTTCCCTAGGTCTGGATGCCCGAGAAGAGGTGCCGATAGTAGTGCCTTCTTTAACGCCTCATACTCTTCCTGCGCAACAGGGTCCCAATTCCATACCGTTTTCTTTCCAGTCAGCTGACATAGTCTGGGTGTCGCTGCACCCCCAATCTTAATGAACCTCCTGTAAAAATTGATTAATCCTAAATAACCCCGTAGCTGACGTTTTGTTCTTGGCACCGGAAAATCTCTGATTGCTTCGAGTTTGTCTGGATTTGGTCTTATTCCCTCTGGTGTCACAATGTGACCTAGAAACTCGATTTCTTTTCGTCCAAATTCTGACTTTCCCAAATTCACGGTCACCCCATGTCTCTCCAGTGCACCGAGCAATATGCCTAACGTTCTATTGTGGTCTTCCCAGTTTCTTTCGGCTATCAGGACATCATCCACGTACTGTGTTATCTTATCTTTTATTTCATTAGGAATGACAGTATTTAGCGCTCTGATAAATGCCGCGGATGATACATTTAACCCAAATGGTAGTTTCCGGAACTGATACGATTTCCCGTAGCACAAGAAAGCAGTGTATTTTCTACACCCCCTGTCTAACTCCACCTGCCAGAAACTCATTCTCAAATCAACTGAGCTGAGAACTCTGATCCCGTGGAACTTTTGTAGCAATTCGTCAAGTGTCAGCGGCCGATCTGTCTCTGGCTCTATTATCTTATTAATCCTTCTTGCGTCCAAAACTAATCTAATTGACCCATCCTTTTTTTCAACACAAACTAAAGGACTGTTGTACGGACTGGATGCTGGTTCGATAATCCCTTGTTGTAGCATGCTTTCGATCTCAGCTTCCACTCTTTCTTTGTACACAACAGGTATCGGGTACACTTGGGCCCTAAACTGTTTATGTGGCTTGACCTTGAATCTATACACAAAATTTCTTATTGTACCCGCAGCATGTTTAAATACCTTTCTATTCTCGTATAAAATTTTCTGCAATTCCCCGTAGACCGTGGTCCCTCGTAAATGCCAGATTTTCTCCCTGATCTCCTCCTCCAAACATTTATGAATTTCCTTCTTCTCTTGTTCGAACCCCGTATTCTGTGCCTGTTTACCGGACTTTACCGCCAGACATAATGCTAAGTGTGCGTTATCTTTACCATGTAAGCAATCGTCGAATCTTAATGTAATTTCCTCCGAATCTCGTTTCAACTCCATCGAACCATTTCTCATGTTAACGACTGCTTTATATTGGTTCAAAAAATTAACCCCTAATATCCCTTCAACAGTTAGAGATGACACAATCATGAACACTGTACTAAACCTCTTCGCCTGGCACACGAAGTCTACCTGCGCTTGTAACTTCACCTCAATTCCCTTTCCTGTAATTGCCCCTCTCACTGTTGTCCTTTGCAATGGCAACGTTGGCCATGGTTTCGTAAGGCTACAACACTTGAACACATCTTCCCTCAAAACACTCATTACACTGCCTGTGTCGATGACACAAGGTACGATTATATTATTTATTTCTACGCTAATTATTGGGTGGACTTCATTCCCCACATCTCCTACCTCCTCTAACAGATTCTCCCTTAGTTTTCCGTAATCGATATACCTAATATTTACATCATTAATAGTCCTGGTTTGTACCCGTCTATCAAGTAGTCACCTTCTTGTCCCTCCGTCATTGTGACAATGATTGTCCTGTCGTGAACCCAATAATTGCCTATCCTCTCTTCGCCCATCATTTTCATTTTCCCTTCTTCCATCTCTGTCCCATCTTCTATCTTCCCGGTTTGCTGGTCGATATCCCCATGAATTCTGCCCCCTATTTCCTCGCCATCTTCCATTTCCGTCATTCCTCTGATTCCATGCTCTCCTGTCATTCTGATAGTTTCTACCGTTCCTATCCTCAACTCTGTCTGACCTAAGAGTCATGTCGCCGTTCACAATGTTGCTCTCGTTACCCAGTTCCTGTAATAAGTGCTGAAATGACGCAGAATCGTTCAAGCCTCTGCCTGCTATCACTATATCTCTGCGCAATCTCACTGGCAACTTCGTTATACAGATCCTAATGAGCTCCCCAGTTTCGTATGGCACATCCAAATACCTGTTTCGTCTCAGCATTTCCTGATAACACGACACTGGATCTCTTATACCACCTTCGTTACAATTTGGCATCATCAATATGCTTTGCTTAACCTGGTCCTGCTTACTTTTCGACCAGAATTCATTTAAAAATTTGTCACAAAACATCTTGTAGCTACTACAGTCTTTAATAACTTCCTGCATTTTCGCTCTAGCCTCGTCCCTCAAATGGTTACACACAAACTTCATTTTTAGGAGCGGTCCCCACGATGAAGGTAATGAATCTTGAAATTGAGACAGCCACAGGCATGGATGTTGGTAATTATCAGGATCCGGAAAACAAGTGTACGTTTGTACCGACACGAAGTGTCTCCTACATTCTTCTTCCGCATTTATGTTTTCCGACCTTGGGCTATACCCAGTTGGGTTTGCCACCTGTTTTATCCGACACAACCGTTCTTCTAACTCTCTGAGTTCGTCATCCTCTTTCTGCCTATTTTCGATTTTTGAATTTATCTCACTCTCCCTCCGCAGTCTACCTGGTGGTGTTTCACCTTCGCTTCTGCACGCTAATTGCAACTGTGCTAGTTCTTCCCTATGTTTCCTATTTGTTTCTAATTGTGCCTCTTTAAACTGTAATAGTGATTGTATCTCCTCCTGGTCGGCATAAACCTCTCGCTGCGTACTGTCAGAGCCTGTTTCGCCTCTTATACTGATCTTTTCTACATCTGCGCTAATCGTATTCATTCTGACCACTACCTCCGCAACTTCATCCCTGTGTTTATTTAGCGCCATTTCCTGCCGTGTGACTTGAGCTTCCACGCTGTCTAATGCCCCTTGTTTATCTGCAAGTAAGTCCCCCACTATCTCTTTGATTCGCTCATCCGGCCACACGCCCCTATGTTCTGTAATATCGCTTTCTATTGCACTTATTCGTACCTCCAAATTATTGGCCTTTTCTTTCACAGCATCACATTCTTGCTGCACCGCATCCAGATTCTTCTCCCCCTCATCTAACCGATTATTAACTGCGGACAGACGCTCATCGATAACTGTGTGTAGCTTCCTCATTGCCTCTTTATTTCCCTTATCAATTGCCTCCAATCTTTCCTTATTTGCTTCCAATCTCTCCTTAGTCTCCCTATCTCTCTCCTTAGCCTCCCTATCTCTCTCCTTATTATCTCTATTGATTGCTTCTAATCTTTCGTTAGTCTCCCTACTCATCGCTTGTAAAAACTGCAGTATCACATCGTTATTTCCTACTTTCGACGCGCTCACCTCGTTCGCCTGAGAAACCGTAGCTTCGCTAAGGGTAGCTGCACTTTCACCGCACACCTGGCCTAGTCTCGGCTCGCCCGCGTCGTCGGGAAAAGCCCGCGTTTGTGGACAAAGCCCGCCGCATAAAGGATCCCCTTGCAGTGGTCCACTGAACAATACAGCCCCTTCGGAGTGTTTGTCTTTCTCGCTCATTAACCCATGGTCAACAGTTACTTCCTGCTGCACTGCTACGTCCACCCCAGAATCGCTACTCTCCATGGTGGCTACACTTTTTGACTGTGACCTAGTTACTACGGACATTACGCAAAAAAAAATTATGAAACGATCTTCCAGCCTTGTGCGATATAGCAATTAATTACATAAAATAAAATAAAAGATCCTCACCAATCCAGAAAGAATTTCCAAACAGAAAAAATTTTACTTCTTAGCGCTATCACAATACATTCCATAAAAAAAATCTTAACAGCAAACCCTAACAACAAAATATCCTAACAAAAACGATCCTGGCAAAGGAATCCTGGCAACAAATTAAATATCCTGGTAACAAAATTATCGTGGCAAAAAACGGAATCCTGGCAACAAATTAAATATCCTGGTAACAAAATTATCGTGGCAAAAAATGGAATCCTGGCAACAAATTAAATATCCAGGTAACAAAATTATCGTGGCAAAAAACGGAATCCTGGCAGGGTCGAAATTATGAGAGGCACCCACTTGCCTTTCTCATACTGTGGCATCAAGCAGTCAGGCCTGCAAGATGAGTGGTTTGCCAAGCGAGTGGAATCTTCCTTTATTTATCGAGCAACATGAATTCTCGTATCTTACTATTTAGTTACAAATTATCCTCCTGTATGAATAATACGCAACGGAAACACGCATCTGACTATCAGTGATTTATAGAACTCTGACTGTACACTACGCACTGGCAATACCACATTTACCTTTTGTCTTTGATTTAACGGCTTTTGTATAAATTCGGGACATTACAATAACATACAATTTAATGAAGAAAGGCCACCAATCTCTTTCTTTTCACTATTTGATTTATTCCTAAACACACAAATTCTACAACCTACAACAAAATCACATGAGAAATTCCGCCCAGTGGGCATGGCTTTACGTTAGTGAATCTCTATACTATGGTCTCGTAATCTATTTACCGCAACAGTGCACTCCCTGGATCGGATGGTGGATCTTTTATTATACCTCACACTTCGCCTCTCACAATTATCCTCACGAAACTTTCCTCCAGATCGAGCGATACAGAAGGAACAGGCATACCCACAAATCTTTCGAAACTACCTTGCTACTCCCATGCAAAACACACATACCCAAATTACAAGACATACACAACACAACAATATGAAATATTACACAAAGAACGGTTACAACTTCATCACTTTCCGCTTTCCCACTTCAATCAATATTTATCCCAGTTTCACACGACACTGCCCCACTTTGTAATTTCTACTTTCCTAATGTGAACTCTGGAGATAAACGCACGTCTTCCTGTGCAATGCAAGCCAAGTGGCGTTGCTGGAAAAACGGCCGACTCACCTTGATTCTCTCTCAGAGTTTAAATTCAGCGTCACACGGAATGATATTTCTTAAATACTTCAACTTATGATACACACGCTATTTCTTAAATATTTCAGCTTATTGTACACACGCTATTAATTCTTAAATATTTCAGCTTATTGTACACACGCTATTAATTCTTAAATATTTCAGCTTAAGCTCACGGAAGTATCTCAACTTATAACTACACGTGGGCTCTTTGTGACCGTTGGTTTACTACAATCCCCTTAAAATTACCTGCCTCACTTTGTAATTTTCCCCACAAAAGGTCCTGTGAAAGAGAAATTATTAATTCTAACTACTCTTAAATATTCCACATCCATACCATGCCTCCACTCTTTCATTCCGGAGCACAACAAAAAAACAGGTCTTTACAGCAGAAGGTTCAGCGGCAGAGTACCTGAAACATGGCCGTATTCCGATTCTCTCGCACCTCTCTCGAAGTGGGAGAAGCACCCTGCTACCTTATTGGTCAGCCACATTTCAGACGCTCAAAGCTCTGGTAACTTCCATCTCTTTGGTCTCACCAAAGGTAGCCAAAGGATCGACTCAAAGATGATCATATATTCCGATTCACTATCTGTGGTTAGCAGACGACCATACATTCATTCCTTTCACAGATCTCACCAAACTGGATGTAGGGATTTATTTTGAGGGAGTGCACATGTGATCAATTAAATAAATAAATTGTCATTCTTTCCCACACTGGTGTCCGGCTACGCTGTATTAATTGAAATTGAGTTACTTTTACACAAAAAAATGTGTTGTTCTGACAAGAATTTCGTACCTATTTTCAATGTTGGGCGGTACTGTACCCTTTCACCACCGGCTACCCATGCAGAAAAAAATGGCACGGTACTATCCTTGCAATGCGAGGGTAGTTCCGAACATTTTTTTAAGAAAACTGTATTAAAACAAACGTAGCAATTCATCAAAATAACCAGGAGGAGACCTTAGCCCCTGGTGACCTCAAATTGACGACCAAATGTTGTTACTTTACCAAATTGGCAGTTGTTGCATTATTGTACTCTCCACAATCCGGAGTAGCGTACACATACAAATTTACAACAATATACATGACAAATAAAACATCACATAGAAATGAAAAAATAATCTTGAGATAAAATTTTGCTTTAGTTACTGGGATCTTCGTTATTTTTATGAGTAATCCAAATTTCAATAATTCTAAAACAAATAAAAAATACTTTCTCTGTTGTCACACATATGGACGACAAGAACTTGCATTTCGACTAGCCTTCGTTACACTTTAATGTGAAATGTCACCATTGTGATAATAAAAATAAGTGGCTTCAGTCAAAACACTAACAAGATTATTACTATGGACGACATCAAAATACATCAGTTAATTCCGATATTTGTTGTGCAATGCAAACTCTTATCCCCTGTGACAATCTTACTGATCAATGCTACATGAACCGCTACGTTAGTATTACGCCACTGGCTTATAATTAGAGCATCATTGTACCAAATATTCTAATAAACATGCTACGTGAACTTGATAACCCAGAACAGACAAAAAACAAACACTAACTATTCTAAAGACAAATGTTGATGAAATACAATTACACTTGCTGTCCCTTCAGGAATGAAACACATAAAAAAAACATTTACACAATTACAAATACATTATTTCCTATCTTGCGAGTCACACGGAAACCTTTCATTCTGTGATTTTCTTGTGGTCAAAAAGTTGCTGATAGTTTTCCTAGAACCACTGTCTCGGTGTCAAAGCTCTCCCATGGTTACCCGGACGAAAGTCTTTGAGTCACTCAAATCGGCATTTTGAACACGCACTGAACAGTAAACTGTATCTCACATTAAACACAAATGTCATAGTCACTGTCAGAGTACCATCCACACGAATCTGTTCGTCCAAAAAAATGGCCCTACAACTACTATTACCCACGGTTCTGTCCTTTCAGTTCATGGTGTAATTAAAAGTCGTAAGTTTCAACAAACAGCACTTATTCCCGCACCAGTTCAAGAAATGTCTCCTACTACAGACGCAAATGTCAATGTCCCACTCTAGTTTCTTGCCTTCATACAATAATTGTTCACCAAACGACAACTGTCCTCTAAGTATACCAAGTGCCCCACATGCAATTCACAAAGCACACTTAACAAGTCACTGCCAAAAGTTTATGGATCCCACCATTCAGTGGTCAAGACAAAACAAAACGATCGTCCTGTCTGCTAAAGACAAAATCTTTTCTACCACTCACAACGTGGAAACACCAGTCCTTCACTTTCCACATTATGGAAAGTCGCAGTCATCTTGTTTCACGGCTCCACAGTCCAGTACTAGTTATTAGCTGCTGGTAAAAAAAATGCTCGCCGGGCTCTGCCGCGCCTCGTCCATTCTCCAGTAGCGCCGCTGCGCGCGCCGTTGAGCAGAAGAAACCACCCGCTGTTGCCTCCACGGGATACCTTCCCCAGTCGTAAGGGTGGCGGAACTCATGAATGGCCAGTGGTACGTGCGTGTCGCCCCAGGCCGTTGACCTGCTGTAGCGGGCGCGTGGAGTGTACCCCGTCCGACAGTGGAGTGGGGAGTGCCGCGGCTCTGTCGCCTGTCGCCATGGCATCGTCAGCTCGGCCCGCTAGCGGTATGGGCGTTACGACACCCGATCAGTTAGCCTTCCGTGCATCTCGCAACATTACAGACAAAAGGAAATTCTTACATTAAAATTATACACCCTAGTTTTCTACACATACAACATCAACATTTATCTCTTTTCTATAGACAGCCCACACTCGTTCTATTCATTGTACCTGTCGTCCCTCATACAAAACATGAAAGTGTAAAAAAAAACAAAAGGAATAATAAACAATCTATACAGCTCATAATTACAATATCAAATAGTAGGCTACTCTAACATCCTATCACAGTGAAAATATTAGAAACTTTATCCTAAAACTACAATATACAATGAACTTTTGTGCTTGTGACACACTGAAATTAATACCCCTTGAAAGTGTTCTAACAAAAAAATAAGAAATAATCTACACAGCTCACAATTACCTACCACTGGTTATTAAATATTAAACTACTTTAACATCCTAACACAACAAACATTTTAGAAACTGTTGACTCTAAATCTACAACATACAATGCACCTTTGTGCTTGTGACAGATTGAAATTAATACCACTTGAAAGTGTTCTAACAAAAAAAATAAGAAATAATCTATACAGCTCACAATTACCTACCACAGGTTATTAAACTACTTTAACATCCTAACACAATAAACATTTTAGAAACTGGTGACTCTAAATCTACAACATACAATGCACCTTTGTGTTTGTGACAGACTGAAATTAGTATCTCTTTATACATTTTACATTTTATTATATATAACAACATTTCTAGGACATGTATGAACCATCCACATGATGTCTAATCCTGACCTGCCATCGAGGTTCATCCAAATCAAACAATACACAATAATGTTTTAGTTACAGATCGGTAGCATCCCCTTTACAGGAGTGGGCGCATTGATCACACTACTCTACGACTCTCACTCACCAGACATCACATTTTCCTTCTCATTCAATCCATTAATACACTAACAGAATAGGTCTAGAAGTCAGTTAACCTTAACACCACCACACTCACGACAACATACCATACCTTTGCTCCCTTATACTTATAACACCACCACACTCACGACAACATACCATACCTTTGCTCCCTTATACTCAACCACATAACACATGAAGCTGTTCCGGAGATAGCTTTCCAGTCTCCGAATTCGTCCTTTCACTCTGGCACCTCTCTCCATCGGCTTACCTCCGCATTCACTTCATGCTAGATATCAACTTAGAATTGCGACATTTCATCTAAGAAACAAAAATACACAAATTATTCAACCTGCAAAATAACTGTACACATTCTTGGTACCGTTTTGATTAGTTATCCTGGTACCAGGCTTCAACAACAACAACAATAAATATTATTTTTGCCAAATCGCAAATGTTATGCTAAGAATTAGATCGTACACTTATATTACATCTTACGTCAGTGTTCCACAACGTTCACCATCTGGATCTCATACTCCCTTTATGTCCTTTCACATTGTGCAGTTGTCCTCATCTCTTCATTCGTATTTCGGCTCTCCGTCCGTCCATTACTCCATCATTTCCTGGTCTTCCTTCGCCATTCGCATCAATCTCTATTGCAGCATACACAGGTCTCTCTGTAACATACATCTAAGACATCTCCACATTATTCAATTCTACTCACCTTTATTTACCACTGTTTCATCACGTCGAATCTCTATTTATTAATCACACTGCTTCACGTCGCTTCTTCCCTTACCTATCACCTTTATCCACTACTATTTATCACGTCGCTTCTCTAGCTACCATCTTTATTCCCTCATAAATCATCACGTCGTTTCTGCTTGATCCTTATTCATACGACAAAAAATACGTACATACACCACTCTGTCGACTCCTGTTCGTGACTCATTTGACCAGTCTATTCCGTCATACTTCCTGACATCCCGCCTGAAAATTCTTATGTTCGATTTGACCCTGCACAACGTTACACACCACAAATAAATACACTGACTATCTACCATAAATTGCCTACTTTAGATCTATCCTTAACTTTTCCATAATTTGATGTTAGAAATGTGATGAAGCCCACGAGACTGTTTTCCCTTGATCGTCTCAATCAGTACAGCATTTTCATGGACAATCCGCCTCACTCTGAATGGTCCACTATACACAGTAAAGAATTTGCTAGTTAGGAATCTGTGCTTCTTTGATAATCGATGAGTTTTAATTAGAACCTTGTCTCCTACTGCCAATTCGATCTTACGGATCTTTCCTTTCTGCTTCTCCTGCCTATCCTTAGCTGCTTTCTTAATACGCTCTATCGCAACCTTGACAATTTCTGTGTGCCTCTGCTTTCCTGATCGCGGAAAATCTACCAGCTCCCTGACTCGATCTGGTGGTGGTTCATTCTTTAGTACCGTAATTGGTGATAATCCAGTTGCTCCATGTGGTAGCTCATTGAGGATGTCCTGAAAATCTTTGAGAAAAATACTCCAACTTCTGTGTTGCCTATGGCAATAGATCTTACACAATTTTCCCAGTTCTTTTACCACTCTTTCACTGGGGTTACTTGCAGCATGGTATCGGGATATGAACACCGGTTTTATCCTTCTTCTCTTCAGTGTGGTTAGCCATTGTCTGGATCTATATTGCGGTCCATTGTCAGCTATGAACTTTTCTACAGTTCCTACTTCTCGTAAAAAGTTTTTAACGATCGCTGCTGCCACTGTCCTTCCCGTCGCACGTTTCAAGGCGGTAAAAGTCACATACTTTGACACCAATTCCACTGCTACTAAAACATATCTATATCCCTGCACTGACTTAGGTAGCGGGCCAAACAAATCTGTTGCTCCGAATTCCCTCAATCTACCTGGCACTATCGGAAAAAGCGGTGCTTTGCATGAGATAGTTAACGATTTTGCCTTCTGGCACAATTTGCAACTACCAAGCACGTTCTTGATCCTCCTCTCCATACTAATGAAATAAACTGATTCCCTTAACTTCTTACAGCATTTCCTTGCCCCGTAATGCCCGTAACTTAGGTGAGTGTACCAGATCAGCTTGTTGACTATTTCATTTGGTATACACAACACCCAGTCCTGTGTGTTCGGATTTCTACGGTAGAAAAGGACCCCGTTCTGAATTGTATAAAAACGTGCTATATTGGCATCTAAGTTCGCTGTAACTCTGTCCTTCACCATTCTCCATGACGCGTCTTTATCCTGCTCTTTCGCGATATTTGTGAGTACCGTCCCTATGTATTTCTCGAACGGCACGCCCTGCATATACAATATATCATATCTGTTCTCGTTTACCTCCTCATCAAAGCATTGACCGTGACCTACTGGATTCCTTGACAACGCATCTGCCACTATATTCTGTGGCCCAGGAATATACATGACCGAAAACTGAAACTCCTGTAAATAGAGTGCCCACCTAGTGAGTCGTCTATGGTTAAGTTTGGCCGACATCAGAAACTGTAGTGACTTGTGGTCAGTATAGATTTTAGTATGCCTTCCATACAAATAGTATCTAAACTTACTAAAACCCCATACTATTGCCAAAGCTTCAAGCTCAGTTACCGTGTAATTTCTCTCAGCTTTGCTAAGCACTCGGCTCGCAAATGCAATAGGTTGTCGTATTACCTCTCCTCCTTGCTCTTGCTCTTGGAACAATGTTACCCCAAGTCCACTACGGGAACTGTCCGTGGCCATACAAAACTCTTTCCCTAGGTCTGGATGCCCGAGAAGAGGTGCCGATAGCAGTGCCTTCTTTAACGCCTCATACTCTTCCTGCGCAACAGGGTCCCAATTCCATACCGTTTTCTTTCCAGTCAGCTGACATAGTCTGGGTGTCGCTGCACCCCCAATCTTAATGAACCTCCTGTAAAAATTGATTAATCCTAAATAACCCCGTAGCTGACGTTTTGTTCTTGGCACCGGAAAATCTCTGATTGCTTCGAGTTTGTCTGGATTTGGTCTTATTCCCTCTGGTGTCACAATGTGACCTAGAAACTCGATTTCTTTTCGTCCAAATTCTGACTTTCCCAAATTCACGGTCACCCCATGTCTCTCCAGTGCACCGAGCAATATGCCTAACGTTCTATTGTGGTCTTCCCAGTTTCTTTCGGCTATCAGGACATCATCCACGTACTGTGTTATCTTATCTTTTATTTCATTAGGAATGACAGTATTTAGCGCTCTGATAAATGCCGCGGATGATACATTTAACCCAAATGGTAGTTTCCGGAACTGATACGATTTCCCGTAGCACAAGAAAGCAGTGTATTTTCTACACCCCCTGTCTAACTCCACCTGCCAGAAACTCATTCTCAAATCAACTGAGCTGAGAACTCTGATCCCGTGGAACTTTTGTAGCAATTCGTCAAGTGTCAGCGGCCGATCTGTCTCTGGCTCTATTATCTTATTAATCCTTCTTGCGTCCAAAACTAATCTAATTGACCCATCCTTTTTTTCAACACAAACTAAAGGACTGTTGTACGGACTGGATGCTGGTTCGATAATCCCTTGTTGTAGCATGCTTTCGATCTCAGCTTCCACTCTTTCTTTGTACACAACAGGTATCGGGTACACTTGGGCCCTAAACTGTTTATGTGGCTTGACCTTGAATCTATACACAAAATTTCTTATTGTACCCGCAGCATGTTTAAATACCTTTCTATTCTCGTATAAAATTTTCTGCAATTCCCCGTAGACCGTGGTCCCTCGTAAATGCCAGATTTTCTCCCTGATCTCCTCCTCCAAACATTTATGAATTTCCTTCTTCTCTTGTTCGAACCCCGTATTCTGTGCCTGTTTACCGGACTTTACCGCCAGACATAATGCTAAGTGTGCGTTATCTTTACCATGTAAGCAATCGTCGAATCTTAATGTAATTTCCTCCGAATCTCGTTTCAACTCCATCGAACCATTTCTCATGTTAACGACTGCTTTATATTGGTTCAAAAAATTAACCCCTAATATCCCTTCAACAGTTAGAGATGACACAATCATGAACACTGTACTAAACCTCTTCGCCTGGCACACGAAGTCTACCTGCGCTTGTAACTTCACCTCAATTCCCTTTCCTGTAATTGCCCCTCTCACTGTTGTCCTTTGCAATGGCAACGTTGGCCATGGTTTCGTAAGGCTACAACACTTGAACACATCTTCCCTCAAAACACTCATTACACTGCCTGTGTCGATGACACAAGGTACGATTATATTATTTATTTCTACGCTAATTATTGGGTGGACTTCATTCCCCACATCTCCTACCTCCTCTAACAGATTCTCCCTTAGTTTTCCGTAATCGATATACCTAATATTTACATCATTAATAGTCCTGGTTTGTACCCGTCTATCAAGTAGTCACCTTCTTGTCCCTCCGTCATTGTGACAATGATTGTCCTGTCGTGAACCCAATAATTGCCTATCCTCTCTTCGCCCATCATTTTCATTTTCCCTTCTTCCATCTCTGTCCCATCTTCTATCTTCCCGGTTTGCTGGTCGATATCCCCATGAATTCTGCCCCCTATTTCCTCGCCATCTTCCATTTCCGTCATTCCTCTGATTCCATGCTCTCCTGTCATTCTGATAGTTTCTACCGTTCCTATCCTCAACTCTGTCTGACCTAAGAGTCATGTCGCCGTTCACAATGTTGCTCTCGTTACCCAGTTCCTGTAATAAGTGCTGAAATGACGCAGAATCGTTCAAGCCTCTGCCTGCTATCACTATATCTCTGCGCAATCTCACTGGCAACTTCGTTATACAGATCCTAATGAGCTCCCCAGTTTCGTATGGCACATCCAAATACCTGTTTCGTCTCAGCATTTCCTGATAACACGACACTGGATCTCTTATACCACCTTCGTTACAATTTGGCATCATCAATATGCTTTGCTTAACCTGGTCCTGCTTACTTTTCGACCAGAATTCATTTAAAAATTTGTCACAAAACATCTTGTAGCTACTACAGTCTTTAATAACTTCCTGCATTTTCGCTCTAGCCTCGTCCCTCAAATGGTTACACACAAACTTCATTTTTAGGAGCGGTCCCCACGATGAAGGTAATGAATCTTGAAATTGAGACAGCCACAGGCATGGATGTTGGTAATTATCAGGATCCGGAAAACAAGTGTACGTTTGTACCGACACGAAGTGTCTCCTACATTCTTCTTCCGCATTTATGTTTTCCGACCTTGGGCTATACCCAGTTGGGTTTGCCACCTGTTTTATCCGACACAACCGTTCTTCTAACTCTCTGAGTTCGTCATCCTCTTTCTGCCTATTTTCGATTTTTGAATTTATCTCACTCTCCCTCCGCAGTCTACCTGGTGGTGTTTCACCTTCGCTTCTGCACGCTAATTGCAACTGTGCTAGTTCTTCCCTATGTTTCCTATTTGTTTCTAATTGTGCCTCTTTAAACTGTAATAGTGATTGTATCTCCTCCTGGTCGGCATAAACCTCTCGCTGCGTACTGTCAGAGCCTGTTTCGCCTCTTATACTGATCTTTTCTACATCTGCGCTAATCGTATTCATTCTGACCACTACCTCCGCAACTTCATCCCTGTGTTTATTTAGCGCCATTTCCTGCCGTGTGACTTGAGCTTCCACGCTGTCTAATGCCCCTTGTTTATCTGCAAGTAAGTCCCCCACTATCTCTTTGATTCGCTCATCCGGCCACACGCCCCTATGTTCTGTAATATCGCTTTCTATTGCACTTATTCGTACCTCCAAATTATTGGCCTTTTCTTTCACAGCATCACATTCTTGCTGCACCGCATCCAGATTCTTCTCCCCCTCATCTAACCGATTATTAACTGCGGACAGACGCTCATCGATAACTGTGTGTAGCTTCCTCATTGCCTCTTTATTTCCCTTATCAATTGCCTCCAATCTTTCCTTATTTGCTTCCAATCTCTCCTTAGTCTCCCTATCTCTCTCCTTAGCCTCCCTATCTCTCTCCTTATTATCTCTATTGATTGCTTCTAATCTTTCGTTAGTCTCCCTACTCATCGCTTGTAAAAACTGCAGTATCACATCGTTATTTCCTACTTTCGACGCGCTCACCTCGTTCGCCTGAGAAACCGTAGCTTCGCTAAGGGTAGCTGCACTTTCACCGCACACCTGGCCTAGTCTCGGCTCGCCCGCGTCGTCGGGAAAAGCCCGCGTTTGTGGACAAAGCCCGCCGCATAAAGGATCCCCTTGCAGTGGTCCACTGAACAATACAGCCCCTTCGGAGTGTTTGTCTTTCTCGCTCATTAACCCATGGTCAACAGTTACTTCCTGCTGCACTGCTACGTCCACCCCAGAATCGCTACTCTCCATGGTGGCTACACTTTTTGACTGTGACCTAGTTACTACGGACATTACGCAAAAAAAAATTATGAAACGATCTTCCAGCCTTGTGCGATATAGCAATTAATTACATAAAATAAAATAAAAGATCCTCACCAATCCAGAAAGAATTTCCAAACAGAAAAAATTTTACTTCTTAGCGCTATCACAATACATTCCATAAAAAAAATCTTAACAGCAAACCCTAACAACAAAATATCCTAACAAAAACGATCCTGGCAAAGGAATCCTGGCAACAAATTAAATATCCTGGTAACAAAATTATCGTGGCAAAAAACGGAATCCTGGCAACAAATTAAATATCCTGGTAACAAAATTATCGTGGCAAAAAATGGAATCCTGGCAACAAATTAAATATCCAGGTAACAAAATTATCGTGGCAAAAAACGGAATCCTGGCAGGGTCGAAATTATGAGAGGCACCCACTTGCCTTTCTCATACTGTGGCATCAAGCAGTCAGGCCTGCAAGATGAGTGGTTTGCCAAGCGAGTGGAATCTTCCTTTATTTATCGAGCAACATGAATTCTCGTATCTTACTATTTAGTTACAAATTATCCTCCTGTATGAATAATACGCAACGGAAACACGCATCTGACTATCAGTGATTTATAGAACTCTGACTGTACACTACGCACTGGCAATACCACATTTACCTTTTGTCTTTGATTTAACGGCTTTTGTATAAATTCGGGACATTACAATAACATACAATTTAATGAAGAAAGGCCACCAATCTCTTTCTTTTCACTATTTGATTTATTCCTAAACACACAAATTCTACAACCTACAACAAAATCACATGAGAAATTCCGCCCAGTGGGCATGGCTTTACGTTAGTGAATCTCTATACTATGGTCTCGTAATCTATTTACCGCAACAGTGCACTCCCTGGATCGGATGGTGGATCTTTTATTATACCTCACACTTCGCCTCTCACAATTATCCTCACGAAACTTTCCTCCAGATCGAGCGATACAGAAGGAACAGGCATACCCACAAATCTTTCGAAACTACCTTGCTACTCCCATGCAAAACACACATACCCAAATTACAAGACATACACAACACAACAATATGAAATATTACACAAAGAACGGTTACAACTTCATCACTTTCCGCTTTCCCACTTCAATCAATATTTATCCCAGTTTCACACGACACTGCCCCACTTTGTAATTTCTACTTTCCTAATGTGAACTCTGGAGATAAACGCACGTCTTCCTGTGCAATGCAAGCCAAGTGGCGTTGCTGGAAAAACGGCCGACTCACCTTGATTCTCTCTCAGAGTTTAAATTCAGCGTCACACGGAATGATATTTCTTAAATACTTCAACTTATGATACACACGCTATTTCTTAAATATTTCAGCTTATTGTACACACGCTATTAATTCTTAAATATTTCAGCTTATTGTACACACGCTATTAATTCTTAAATATTTCAGCTTAAGCTCACGGAAGTATCTCAACTTATAACTACACGTGGGCTCTTTGTGACCGTTGGTTTACTACAATCCCCTTAAAATTACCTGCCTCACTTTGTAATTTTCCCCACAAAAGGTCCTGTGAAAGAGAAATTATTAATTCTAACTACTCTTAAATATTCCACATCCATACCATGCCTCCACTCTTTCATTCCGGAGCACAACAAAAAAACAGGTCTTTACAGCAGAAGGTTCAGCGGCAGAGTACCTGAAACATGGCCGTATTCCGATTCTCTCGCACCTCTCTCGAAGTGGGAGAAGCACCCTGCTACCTTATTGGTCAGCCACATTTCAGACGCTCAAAGCTCTGGTAACTTCCATCTCTTTGGTCTCACCAAAGGTAGCCAAAGGATCGACTCAAAGATGATCATATATTCCGATTCACTATCTGTGGTTAGCAGACGACCATACATTCATTCCTTTCACAGATCTCACCAAACTGGATGTAGGGATTTATTTTGAGGGAGTGCACATGTGATCAATTAAATAAATAAATTGTCATTCTTTCCCACACTGGTGTCCGGCTACGCTGTATTAATTGAAATTGAGTTACTTTTACACAAAAAAATGTGTTGTTCTGACAAGAATTTCGTACCTATTTTCAATGTTGGGCGGTACTGTACCCTTTCAAGTACACCATGCGTGTGTGCTTCAGTTTTATTAGGTATGTCCACATTCGTTCCTTTTAATGTCTGTCAGGGCGCTGATGACCTCGATGTTGAGCGCCCATAAACCCCAACACACACACACACCAGTACACCATCGCAGGCGCTCCTGCCCGTGATGCATCGTCGAGGGTGACCGCAGCCATAGTCTCCAGCCATAGTCCATGCTGCTGCAAACGTCGTCGAATTGTTCGTGCAGATTTTTGTTGTCTTGCAAACGTTCCCATCTGTTGACTCAGGGATCGAGACGTGGCTGCACGATCCGTTACAGCCATGCGGATAAGATGCCTGTCATCTCGACTGCTAGTAATACGAGGCCGTTGGGATCCAGCACGGCGTTCCGTATTACCCTCTTGAACCCACCGATTCCACATTCTGCTAACGGTCATTGGGTCTCGACCAACACGAGCAGCAATTTCGATATGCTACAATTCGACCTTTATCAAAGTCGGAAACCTGATGGTACGCATTTCTCCTCCTTACATGAGGCATCACAACAACGTCTCACAAGGCAACGTCGGTCAACTGCTGTTTGTGTATGAGAAATCGGTTGGAAACTTTCCTTATGTCAGCACGTTGTAGCTGTCGCCACCGGTGCCAACCTTGTGTGAATGCTCTGAAAAGCTAATCATTTGCATATCACAGCATCTTCTTGCTGTCGGTTAAATTTCGCATCTGTAGCACGTCATCTTCGTGATGTAGTAATGTTAATGGCCAGTAGTGTATTATAAAGCAGCAAGTGGGTATATCCCATATTAATGATTACTATAAGGTGTCTGGATGCTTATGAATGTATTTTAGACTGTATTTGTTTTATTGGTATCCCCGTTTGGAAGTTGACATAAAGCTGTGTTATCAATATTGTACCTTATTTCAGTATTGCATTGCTTGAGTCGTGAACCCATTGTTGATGAGAACGCGCACAGTTACACTGCTGGGGAGCGATCAGCAGCGCTTATGTAGACGTGTGAACGTTTAGACGGTTGTTGTTGTGGTCTTCAGTCCGAAGATCCAGCTCTCCAAGCTACTCTATCCTGTGCAAGCTTCTTCTTCTCAGAGTAACTACTGTAACGTGCATCCCTCTGAACCTGCTTGCTGTATTCATCTCGCGGTCTCCCTCTACGATTTTTACGCCACATGCTTCCCTCCAGTACCAAATTGGTGATCCTTTTATGTCTCAGAATGTGTCCCACTAATCGACCTCTTCTTTCGGTCAGGTTGTACCACAAATTTCTCTTCTCAGCAATTCCATTCAGTACCTCCTCATTAGTTATGCGACCCACCCCGAGATGTGGCGCCTTATATCGTTCCTGTCTAGAGCCTGTTTCTCAGAAGAATGACTCATGCGTGCACAGCGACATATGGTCTGAAGTGGGTTCAGCCGAGTACGTAGTTCTAATTTTCATCCACCAGAGACCAGTAGTGCACAGAGACATTCAAGAAACAGGTCAAGAGAATGTTTTTGCGAATTGTTCTGTTTAGTTCTTGAAGGCTTTTTTCTTTATTTATGTTTGTACACTTTTGTATATGCTTTTAATAGTGTGAATAATGCTTGAATGTGGTCTAAAGTTATGTAGATCATTTTTCTACTCATAAACGCTGCACGAATTAGCGTGAGAAAATTTTAAGACAGTGTGAATGCACACAATGGGGAACTTTGTAACATAATACGAGGGCTATTCGGAAAGTGAGGAACGATTGCTCATGAAATGGAAACCACTGTGAAAATCCCACAAGGCTTTTCACAGACGTTTTCGGCAGTGTCTCCAGTATGCCCGTCGATCGCATCAAGACGCTCTTTTTAGTTGTGAGCGCACTGTGAGCGAGTAAAGGTGCCTGGAACAACAATGTCTCCCACCAAGTAGGAGGGCCCGCTCAGAGGCTTCGCCTTCATGGATGCAGCCCACATGACACAGTTGCCACGCACTTCCTTCTTCATGGCAATTCCCAGCCACACTCTGCTGGGGCAGTGAAGACGCTCCTGCAGCCTTTTCGATGGGAAGTATTCGATCACCCATAACACAGCCCTGATTGGCTCGTCCTGAGCATCATCTCTGTTCACATGAAACGCTGGATACGAAGACAACACTTGGGCGCAGGCTACGCACTATGGACCAGTGTAGAGAATTATCGGAGAGCACAGGCGGCTGCCTTCTATGACGATGGTGTTGGAGATTTGGTATAACGCTCCGAGAAATGACTAAGTCGGAGCGGCGACTATGTAGAGGAGTACCTGGAAGGTGTAGCTAAAAGTGCAAAGAAAACAGTTTTGATTTTCACTCTGGTTTCCAATTCGCGACCGATCGTTCCTTACTTTCCGAACAACCCTCGTATGTTAAATCAGTTTATGATAAAAGACAAGATAATTCGAGTGCATATGAAAACAGTTAATAACATGAAGTATAAACAGACTATCAGAATGTTAAATAGTTATTTCGGGAAAAAGTACAGTACGAGAGTGTGTAATTTGTTGATTTTTTAGTCATGGAAAGCCCGACTAACGCGGGAAAATAACGTTTTTCCATTGGCCTTAGAGAAAAATGACCAGTCATAACGGAGTATTCTTCGCTAGTCTTTTCTCTTGAGGTATAGAATGCTTACAGCAATCCAGAAGTAGTCGGTGGCCAGCCTTTCAACGATACGGTCGTGTGTAGTATGAGCTCCGAAGGAAGTTATAATTTGCCGGTTGTAGTTGTGCTGCATGCCTCAAAAGTCCTTTAAAGTGAAGGCATATTTATCCCGGTGTGTTTTATTAGAAAGTACGGATTTTTAAGTAATTTTGTGTATGAGAAAAGACAGTAATTCGGCGTGGCATATTGAGCAGATCGGTGACTAAAAACTTGAGTGCATTAGACACCGATAAACTTAATAGTATGGCAAGCATTTTCATTTAAGAACAATCCGCGTTTTGTAGTTGTTCCGATTTCGGGAAATATGTTACCATAAACTTTCTAACGTGAATGAAAGGGTTTGTGCATGAATGTGTTAGCGTTAGCACGGGCTTGGCAATGAACGTGTAATTCTTGACTTCAGAATATACCGAGGTTTGGCAGTATTTTCACCTTTCATTCAAAACTGAGACCTTTTCCCGATTCTTAGAATAGTTACATTGCAAGCAGGCTGGTGCGAGTTGCAGTACGGTAGGTTTCTGCTCGGCTTTCCTACCGGCGATCTGCTGCAACGAGTTCACAGGTAGGTGCAGGTAAAAGGAAGAAAGGAACAGCGCCGCCGCAACCCATCTAATCTTCAGCATTCTTCTGTAGCACCACATTCCAAAAGCTTCTATTCTCTTGTTATCTAAACTATTTATCGGCCATGTTTCACTTCCATACATGGATACAATCCACATAAATACTTTCAGGAAGGACTTCGTGGCACTTAAATCTATACGTCAACAAATTTCTCTTCTTCAGAAACGTTTTTCTTGCCATTGCCAATCTGCATTTTATATCCTCCCTACTTCGGCCGTCATCAGTTATTCTGCTTCCCAAATAGCAAAACTCATCTACTACTTTAAGTGTCTTATTTCCTAATTTAATTCCCTCAGCATCACCTGATTTAATTCGACTACATTCCATTATCCTCGTGTCGCTTTTGTTGATATTCATCTTATATTCTCATTTCAAGACACTGCCCATTCCGTTCTACTGCTCTTCCAAGTACTTTGCTGTCTCTAGCAAAATTGCAATGTCATCGCGAAACCTCAAAGTTTTTATTTGTTCTCCCTGGACTTAAATTGCTACCCCAAATTTTTCTTTACTGATTTCTCAATATATAGATTGAATAACATCGGGAACAGGCTACAACCATGTCTCACTCCCTTCTCAACCACTGCTTCCCTTTCGTGCCCCTCGACTCTTTATAACTGCCCCCTGGTTTCTGTACAAATTGTAAATAGTTTTTGCTCCCTGTATTTTACCCCTGCCACATTTAGAATTAAAATGAGAATATTCCAGGCGACATTGTCAAAAGCTTTCTTTAAGTCTACAAATGCTATAAACGTTGGTTTGCCTTTCCTTAACCTAACTTCTGTGAGAAGTCGTAGGGTCAGTATTGCCTCGCATGTTCCAACTTTTTTCCGGAATCCAAATTGGTCTTCCCCGAATTCGGCTTCTACGAGTTTTTCTGTCTTTCTGTAGATGAACTGTGTTAGTATTTCGCAGCCGTTATAACCCTGGTGCCTCTCCAGCTAATTAGACTTTTCTATACGACCGTGTACCTAAAGTCCCTAATCTGCGGGGAAAAGGCATCTGCTCCGAAGAATAATGTAAAACCTAGAGAAGTAGATGAAGTTATAGCCGAATCACCAATGCTCAGTATTTTAGCAATGACGATTAGGAACTAAGTTCGGTTAGCTTTATATATTTATATTTATATATATTTTTAATTACGTTAACTAGTTTTTTATTTAATAGTAGTTAGTGGAAAATTTGGAAGAAAGATTTTCAAAGTATACCATTAATGAAATAACCAACGGCCACCAGTTCCTTACCGGAGTAAGAATAATTAAACTGAAAGTGAACTTCATACTCGTAAGCAATCTTACGTAAGAATATTTATTGGCGTCATGACGTAGGAACTGTACCTAAGGCACACTTTCAAGTACTTCACACAACACATGTCACATTAGTCAGATATTAATCAAATAGCAAACACATACGACATATCATATTAGTTTTCGAAGACCAATTAAAGTGCGATTGTTTACTGGCTGTAGACAGAAACGTTTTGTTGCGTTACTCACCGTAATACTGACTGTCGTAATTGTAGCAAGCAGAAAGATTGTTTGAATTTAGCAGTTACTTTGATATTTCTTTGTAATAAAAGTTAAAAATTATGCCACATGCTACAAATTAGAACTGTGCTTTGACTATGAAATTCAGCGCCCAAGTTGTGTAAAGTTTTACTACCAATTTTTAAGTAACTTTCTCCATTTTTAGCAAATTAATTAATACTGGCTTTTGCATCATTCTATTTTTGACATTATTCATACTACAACCAAAGATTTCATTGTTACGTAATTGTCCAAAAGTTGGAAAAATTGTTTTGATAATCTAATAAATTAATAGTCACTTCATATTCGGTTCATTTTATGATTATCTCGGTTCATACAAAGTGATAGGATGGAGACTACTTGGATGGAAAACTATTTACGTGACAATATGCACGAAAACAATGTTAATTAAGCAATAAAATTCCAGCTACGCTGGTCAGTCTACTACACTTCTAGTTATAAAAGCCTAGATCTTACTTCACTTCACCATGGCGTTGGTTTGTCGAGTGGCTTCATTTACCACTAAATAGGGCACAGGTTGATCTTCTTGCCATACCATAGCCAATAACAAGTGCCCACTGTACTCCTGATATGTGAATTTCTCTTGCTGCATTTGTACTGAGCTCAATAAATGCCATAGCTTGCCCATATTAAACATCCGCTAAAACAACTAATTCTGTTTTCACTGCTCCGCACTTCGGAAACAGACTTTTTGTCTCCGCAGTTTTGCATAGCCACACCGGGGGATACACGCAACCAACGACACCAATCGTCTCCTCGCGACTCCCAACTGCTACTACTTTTGTGGGGCTCGCACGCCCAGCGATAATGCATTTACAATTTATTACAGTCTTTGACAATAGTTTTTCCCTGAGTAGGCCAGCGTATCTACTTATAAAATGTTAATGTTCCATGCGTATTCTCTTTCTTAAATAACTAATGGCATTTATAACTTGACAACACATTTACAAGAATAATATTCAGTACAACTAATAAAGCAAACTTCGCAAAACACGTAGAAATTTTATGATCATCCACAGAGTTGTGTTACACCGTGACTTATTAAACTGATAGTTCGGTAATTTTCACACCTGTCAGCATCTGCTTTCGTTGTTGTTGTGGTCTTCAGTCCAGAGACTGGTTTGATGCAGCTGTCCATGCTACTCTATCCTATGCAGGCTTTTTCATCTCCCAGTACCTACTGCAGCTTACATCCTTCTGATTCTGCTTAGCGTATTCATCTCTTGGTCTCCCTCTACGATTTTTACCCTCCACGCTGCCCTCCAGTACTAAATTAGTGATCCCTTGATGCCTCAGAACATGTCCTACCAACCGATCCCTTCTTTCCCTTCTTCTGGTCAAGTTGTGCCACCAACTACTCTTCTCCCCAATCCTATTCAATACCTCCTCATTAGTTACGTGATCTACCCATCTAATCTTCAGCATTCTCCCGTAGCACCACATTTCGAAAGCTTCTATTCTCTTCTTGTCTAAACTATTTATCGTCCATATTTCACTTCCATACATGGCAACACTCCATACAAATACTTTCAGAAACGACTTCCTGACACTTAAATCTATACTCGATGTTAACAAATTTCTCTTCTTCAGAAACGCTTTCCTTGCCATTGCCAGTCTACATTTTATATCCTCTCTACTTCGACCATCATCAGTTATTTTGCTCCCCAAATAGCAAAACTCCTTCACTACTTTAAGTGTCTCATTTCCTAATCTAATTCCCTCAGCATCACCCGACTTAATTCGACTACATTCCACTATCCTCGTTTTGTTTCTGTTGATGTTCATCTTATACCCTCCTTTCAAGACACTGTCCATTCCGTTCAACTGCTCTTCCAAGTCCTTTGCTGTCTCTGACAGAATTACAGTGTCATCGGCGAACCTCAAAGTTTTTATTTCTTCTCCATGGATTTTAATACCTACTCCGAACTTCTCTTTCGTTTTCTTTACTGCTTGTTCAATATACAGATTTAATAGCATCGGGGAGAGGCTACAACCCTGTCTCACTCCCTTCCCAACCACTGCTTCCCTTTCATGTCCCTCGACTCTTATAACTGCCATCTGGTTTCTGTACAAATTGTAAATAGCCTTTCGCTCCTTGTATTTTACCCCTGCCACCTTCAGAATTTGAAAGAGTATTCCAGTCAACATTGTCAAAAGCTTTCTCTAAGTCTACAAATGCTAGAAACGTAGATTTACCTTTCCTTAATCTTTCTTCTAAGGTAAGTCGTAGGGTCAGTATTGCCTCACGTGTTCCAACACTTCTACGGAATCCAAACTGATCTTCCCCGAGGTCGGCTTCCACCAGTTTTTCCATTCGTCTGTAAAGAATTCGCGTTGGTATTTTGCAGCTGTGACTTATTAAGCTGATAGTTCGGTAATTTTCACATGTATAAACACTTGCTTTCTTTGGGATTGGAATTATTATATTCTTCTTGAAGTCAGAGGGTATTTCGCCTGTCTCATACATCTTGCTCTCCAGATGGTAGAGTTTTGTCAGGACTGGCTCTCGCAAGGCCATCAGTAGTTCTAATGGAATGTTGTCTACTCCCGGGGCCTGCTTTCTTTGGGACTGGGATTATCATTCTTCTTGAAGTCTGAGAGTATTTGGCCTGTCTCGTGCGTCTTGCTCACCAGATGGAAGAGTTTTATCACGACTGGGTGTCCCAAGGCTATCAGTAGCTCTAAAGGAATGTTGTCTACTCCCAGGTCCTTATTTCGACTTAGGTCTTTCAGTGCTTTGTCAAATTTTTCACGCATTATCATATCTCCCTTCTCATCTTCCTCTACATCCTCTTCCATTTTCATAATATTGCCCTCAGGTGCATCTCCCTTGTATAGAACCACTATATACTCCTTCCACCTTTCTGCTTTCCGTTGTTTGCTTAGGACTGGTTTTCCATTTGAGCTGTTGACATTCATACAGGTGGTTTAGACGCTACATTCTGCAATTGCCTATGAAAAACTTTAACAACAGTCGCAGCCGTGCACGCTTGTCCTGTTGTAACGCTAGCAGCTCAATCGACGAATGGTATGACAGCCAAGAGAGCAGTGAACTATCCAGAAAAACAGGCTGCATGGTGGGTAAAACCTGACCGTTTTAATGAGCTGTGGAGGGTAACCACTGTGGCTGAACTGACTGAAGAAAATACGAAACGAAGTAAAATTAAACCAGACCAGTGACAGAGTAATCAGTCACATAGTTTTAAAGACTAAAATTACACGAGTTGGTGAGTGAAGACGTCCCCTCACTGCGAGATTTACTTTACAAGCTACCAAATGTTAAAATGTTTTGGACATAAGATTATCTACAAAAATTTAAATCTCGCTAACGCCCTTAAGCAATTCATGCAAACGTTGTGTCGATGGTTAGGGCTCAGTGAGCACATCCAGCTGTTCTAATAGATTTTCTGTGAGATACATGAAAAAGTATTTCCTAATAAATAAGACATGATACGGCAGTGAAGGGAATGGCAGCGTTAGTAAACAGAGGTAATTAGAGATGTGTAAATGTAATTAGTTTAAATGTTCAATGTTTAATAGTGGTATAACAGGGTGTAAGTAGGCTGTTTAGGTTTTTTATTGGTAACGCCACCTCTGTATGAAAATCACTGGCTGTGCTGTGTGCAGTCTGTGGCTGCTTTGCATTGTTGTAATACTCGCCATTGTAGTGTTAGGCAGCTGGCTGTGAACAGCGCGTAGCGTTGCTCAGTTGGAGGTGAGCCGCCAGCAGTGGTGGATGTGGGGAGAGAGATGGCGGAGTTTTGAAATTTGTCATGAACTGCTATATTTATATATGATGATATCAAGGTAAATACATTGTTTGTTCTCTATTAATATCTTTCATTTGCTAACTATCCCTATCAGTAGTTAGTGCCCTCCATAGTTTGAATCTTTTATTTAGCTGGCAGTAGTGGCGCTCGCTGTATTGCAGTAGCTTGAGCAGCGAAGAGTTTTGTGAGGTAAGTGATTTGTGAAAGGTATAGTTTAATGTTAGTCAGGGCCATTCTTTTGTAGGGAATTTTGAAAGTCAGATTGCGTTGCGCTAACAAAATATTGTGTGTCAGGTTAAGCACAGTCATGTATAATTGTTCAAAGGGGACGTTTCATATGTCGACCCTTAGCCTAGGATACCTCACTGGAATCTCCTGATTTTTTTCTTGTAGTTTGTGTATTTAGTGTAGCTTTTGTTTTTTGCTAGCGCGTAATTGTAGAGAGAATCTCCTGTGTAGTTGTAGCCTTTCATTGTTGTACAGTAAAACAGTTGTGGCATGCATATAGATTTGCACCAAGTATTTCGCAGCCACGCTTGCAATTAACTAGATATTATTTTCAGTGCTATGTTAATGTGTTCTCCTATTTTTGCACTTCAAATTGTGCTTTTCTGTGTTATCGTGTGAAATATTGTGACAATTATGGCGTGTGAAAAACGTAACACTAGGCTCCAAACTAAACTGAGAAATAATAGTGACGACGAGCGTAGCTTATCAGCGCCGCAGAGTAATGAATTAACTAATGTTCAAAGTAGTAATTTGGTAACTGTGCACAGGGAAATGGAGTGGGCGTCAAACAATGGCGTGGACAGTGAAACAATTAGTGAAGAGGGAAGCATTATCGATCGATCGGTCGGCAATAGCTCGCCTCAGGAAGCCGAAATGACACGACACGATCTCGCAAATACTGTAGATTCAGGTTTTGGATCCTCACCGTTTTCTCAAATAAGTCAAGACACATTTTCTGCTTGTCAAAATGTGAATGTTTCCGGTGTAAATTCACTGCCGAAAAGCACTGAGGAACGTGTTTCAGACACCAATGCATTGTTATTACAATTAATACAACAAATGGGACAAACACAGCAAAAGCTTCAAAAGTTAGACACAGTGGAACAAAATCTTAAAAAGTTAGACACAATGGAACAACACCAGAGACAAACACAGCAACAGTTAGACACAATGGAACAAAATCTTCAAAAGTTAGACACCACACTTGAACAAACACGTGAAGATTTAACTACTGAGTTACATAACATTGAATCGAAATGTCAAAAGGTCTGTAATGACGTAAAAACACAAATTTGTGAGCATTTCCAACCTATTTTTTCGCGGCATGAAAATGCATTACAGAATCACGAAGCAGCTATAAAAGAACTGCAAACCATTGTTCATGAAAATCATGAGACCTTGTGGGCTAAAATTGACTCAGTTGCATCTACCGATTCGGTTAAGCAACTTGCAAAAACTCAGGAAAACTTAAAGGACACAGTAGATTCGATTTCAACACAAATGGACACTCTGAAACTTGGTTCAGAAAAACACACTGAGGAAATGTGTTCACTATCGGAGAAAGTAGCCGAACTTTCGGATCAGGTTACTAACTTATCTACAAAGGTAGATGATGATCTGAATGACACAAGACCTGTAGCCTTCACTGACACAGAAGAGTATGAACAAATTAGAAAATTCAAATAGAATCAAAATCAAATCAATACACAATACAAAAGAGAAATCCGGGAAGTACAAGATCAGTTGGCACAAGTAATACAAAAATTTCATATTTCAGAGGACACTCGCGCTCCAACACGGGAAGAGGAACTTAGAAATACGGAAAAGCCACAAAATAATAACACGGGGCATTTCGGAAATTATGAAAGAAATTGGCAAGGTGCACCGAATTTTGAAATGGAACCGCCGAAACGACGTAACAATGACCGACATGCGACTTGCCGACATGATGATTTTGACTATAAGCTGTTCATTACTACACGTAAATTCAAAACATTTAAGAATTCTGGCAACGACATTCATCCACAAGCATGGCTCCATCAATTCTCGCATTGTTTTCCTCCCAACTGGTCGTTAGAACACAGATTAGAATTTATGTGTGGCTACTTGGAGAATGAACCAGCTGTAAGAATGCGATCGGTAATTCACGATTGCCACAGTGAAGGAGAGTTTTACCATGCCTTCCTCTCAGCATATTGGTCTCAAGCCACACAAGACCGAGTAAAACATGGCATCATACCGATGAAACATTTCGAACAATCTGAATTTTCCAGTCTTGTGAAATATTTTGAAGACATGTTGCATAAGAATCAATATCTTTCAAACCCATACAGCCCCTCAGAACTCATTCACATTTGCTTACTCAAATTGCCTGAACATTTACGACATATTATTTTAGCAGGACGTTGCAAAGACGACAGTGAAGCATTTCAGGGACTGTTACAAGAACTGGAAATTGACACAGACCGTCGCGGGATGCGAAAACAGGAAAACAATCACTACAGGTCACATCCGTCACAATTTCGTGACGACAGAAGCAATAACTGGACACGACAAGCCTATTCTTACAACGCAAATCGTGTCCAAAACAGACACCACCCATATGACAACCACTGGCAGAGTAATAATAGTTACAGAGAAAGATCGCATTTCCGTAGTAATGAATATGACAGAGACTACCATAGAAACAGACAATATGGGAACAAAAGTAATTATTATTACGGGAGACAGAATAACTTTAGACGCAACAGTTCAGCGCGCAGTTACGATTCAGGGAGAAATTCTCCACCACATGACCGACACGAAAGAAACTGTGTAAACTACCGACAAAACGACAGACCTGAATTCCATCAGAACTGGCTAGCTTTAAACAGAGCTGGGCCCTCTCGGCAAGGCGAATTTGTGGAAGTTAGGCCTCCTAATCCCAGTAACGACGCGCGGCAACAAAGAGACAGACAATGACTCGCACCGCAGGCATACACGTGCGCCGGCTGGCTCCGAGAAAAATAACATTATATCTGGTACTGCTAATGAGATTTTAATGCAACTTTTGGTTTACTTGAAAGTACATTCTGGGTTTAAAGTACTTTCTGTGAGATACCAGAGGACACAGTGGTTAGTTTATGTGACAGCTACACGATGTTATCACGACGCTACTAATGAGTGACAATTCACAATGTTGCTTTTGCAGTGTTTCTGTTTTATATCTGCACAGTTTTCTGTTTTATTCTGGAAAGTAAAACAGGTTTTAGTAGTAACTTTTGTAGTATAGCTACAATGAGACTGCCTTTTCCGTAGCACAACAATGCGTTACAGCACAGTACTTCTTCATCATGGCAATAAGCGTAATAACTAAGAAATTTATACGTAAAGCATTTCACTTTTGTGTATTATGAGGTAAGTACATTGACTTCTGCAGAACTTAGCTTCCGGAGGACGATAACTACGACACTTCCACACAGATTATGTTGCAACAAGACGCACTTTTAGCGCTACAGGACACGCATTTCAGTGATTAATTTTGTACTTAAAACATTTATTTTTAAAGATTTTTGAATTACAAAGAAAGTTTTCCGTGATACATTTCATTCCATTGCTGTAATCTGTAACACCTGAGGGTATAATTACATTAATCCTCAGGGGGGTACACGCTTACTTTGTGTACCATGTGTGTGGCAACCACAAGGAACCCTAGCTAATATGGTATTTGCTTATACAACATTACACATCGGTACCATATTTCTCTAACACACAAATTACACAGCTATCTGATCATTTAACTGAGAGAGACAAACATTTATTTTACTATATCAGTGACAGATGTTTACGTAATTACACAGTTGGATAACTTCACACTTATGAAACTGTACTTTGTCTGTACTTTGTAAACTGTTCATATTTTTTCGGAATCATTGTGATACTATGAGAGCTTTGAATGATGTATTTGGTATGAGATCATGATTTTTAAAGTACGTTTGAGGCAGCTGACACTTTTGACATGAGCAGAGAATTTTTTTAGGCTTAGAAATTATTGGAGGAAGTTACGACGATTTTGAGATTTGACTGAAGTGTTACGATGTTATTATTACGATGACGATGTGTATTATGTTGTTGAGGAATGTTTATTATGCTACGTATTTCTCATGATGAAATATTGAAGAAGTGTCGACGAATATGTATATGTATAATGAGGTAAGGAATAATGAATAGTGTTTAGGGACTCTGATTTACGAAAAGGATGTTGGAAACCAAGAAACGTACTTTAAGAGTTATGAAATGTGTGTGTATATGCGTGAATGTATTACAATGCAGACGAAAATTTTTTTGGACACTGTTATATCAATAGCAATTTGTTTCTACAGATTTGTAACGCAAATTCTTGACCTGTGAAATATTTTTATGTGAGACTGTCACTGTAGCGGAAACTGGTGTCGTAAATATTTCCGTAAGAAAGTTAAGTGACCATCTGCACGTAATGCGTTGTGGGCACGCAGCTGTGTCAAACACCTGGAGAACAAGCCATTAGGGTGTGCCTTTCCGGAAGCACAGGTAAAAAAAAAAAAAAAAGGAAAAAAGGCAGGCCTTTATCCTCGCCATTGACATTCCTTTAGAGAAAATATTGCAAATGCGACACCCTTATTACTTCCATTAACCTTGCTATTGACATTCCTTTGTAGAAAGCATCGCAAATATTACACGCTCATTACCTGAAAACATATGATTACTCGTACTTTGTGCTAATTACTGCAATGCTTATGAATTGATGGGAAATATTCGTACATCTGCACACCTGATTATGACAAGTGTCTTTCTATGAGAGTTGAGAGCTACTGACTTACGAAATGCCACATGAGTATTGAATGATGTTTTTATGCTTTGGTTTGCGTAATTGCTTATTTCTTTGACATCTGTTTTCCAGCTGTGTTGCAGCATTGGTTTCATAAAATAAAATTAAATGCATTTGCTAATGTGAACACTTTCTGTCAACAGATCTATTAAATAATAATTTTGTGATCCACATTCTTCAAAAAAGGAGCACTTGGAAAGGAAAGAACAATAAGAAGGGACTAGTAACAGTAACACGTAATTTTCTTTTCAAGTACATGGTAATATTTCTTTTACAATAAGTTGTTGTGGTGCACCACTATAATTACATAGACATTAAGATATGATTATACATTTCCCTTATCTGCATTGTTGTTTTTACTGTAATATTTTTTCTGCTTGAGCTATGTCATGTTTAGATATAAGCTGCTGTTTGCCAGGCATAGTGCTACTGAACTTTAATTTGTGTTACTCCGCTAAGCCAGATTTATTTTTTTGTTGCTGCACATTGGTCATATTAGTTGTAATGTTGCATTGCTTGGTAATTTAGATTTACTGTAGCTTGCTTTGCAATTTTCCAATTTTTTGGTCATTGCTGTTTGTGTTACTTATTTTGTGCTGCTGCATTGCCTCGTCCCTTAGTTTAGCATCTGAGCTCAGTAGATTTAAGTTAGCTTAAGAGGGGGTAGCCTCTAAGAGAATGAGTTACGATGAATTGGAAGAAATGCATTGAGAAAACAGGTTTAGGTAGGATTTTCTTGGAAATAAATGTTGAGGTAAGAAATGCGTGAACATATAAATACAGAAAGCATGCTTAGATAGAATTTTTTTGGTGGAAACAAAGGATGAAATAAGAGGAAAGATATATGAAGTTTTGGGTTGGACTGCAGTACCAAATGTTACACTGAAAACGAACCCTGTCCTTTCCTATTGGTGTTATCCCACTATGTGTTTGTGTACCCTTGTGTATTTGTTTTCTTCCTGTCTCTGTGTAGTTTCATAGAATTTTTTCTTCTTTTAATATTAAGCTACATTCACTATGATGAGGAATACTGTTATCCTCGAATATAATTGGCATTAATAATATGTTATTTACTTTGTAAAGATGTTTAGACATTATTTATTCTGTTTTGTTTTAATGCTCATGTGTAAAATTGATGTTCCAAAAGTTATTCTGATCTTTTATGTATCTACTTATCTCATAATTCCTGTAACACTGATGTATATGTTTATTTCTATTGTTTTGTAAAGCCTGTACTACAAATGTTATCTGTATTATTATGTTCTTTAATGATGTATTTTGTACCTTTGTTATTGTATTTTTATGTTACCAAATTGTAATTGTTACCAGTTCTTCAAATTAAGTAACATTTCACTGCACACGTTTCTGTTGGTCATAGTACATGGACAATATGTGAGAAGTAGGGACTGATAGTGTTTGCACGTGTGTTAATAATTCAGCAAGGGACTGGATAACAGCATTGCTGGTTCTAAGGACAATTCCAAACACTTTGTGAGTGCACAAGTGGTGGTTTATGGACTTGCTATATTCTCTGCAAGACTCTTCGATGGTGATTGTGCACCTGCACAGTCGCAACAGATGGCTGCTGGCCATTTCTACAAGGACTACAGTGGGTCTACACCTTTGCTGACTCACCAGTACCATTATTTCTACAAGGCCTGCAGTGGGTCTGCACCTCTGGTGGCCCACCAATACCGTAATCTCTACCAGGACTACAGTGGGTCTGTTCTGTGACGACCTACCTACCAATATTCTTCAAAACGTGGAATGACTCTGCTGTGGGTTTGCTATGTTGTGGCCCATTACCTGTCTGCATGTCAAGAGTCAGCACTGTCTTTCCGTTGGAAGGACAACACTACTTCTTCAAGACTGAATGGAAATCCACTACTTCTATGTGCATTTTCTTTTACTGCTCAGACTTTGAGAAAAACTCTGCATTTTTACTGTGATGAACAATGTGGACTGTCTTTATGGACTGTGAGAAATTTTTAGCTTTTGACCAACATTGTATCAATACGTGTGTGCATTTGATTTCTTTGTTATTGTAATTATGAAAAATTTTATCAAATCATTATTGGCCACTGCCCAAAAAAAATTTGTAAAATTTTTTGTGGGGATCATGGGGGCTATGTAAGTAGGCTGTTTAGGTTTTTTATTGGTAACGCCACCTCTGTATGAAAATCACTGGCTGTGCTGTGTGCAGTCTGTGGCTGCTTTGCATTGTTGTAATACTCGCCATTGTAGTGTTAGGCAGCTGGCTGTGAACAGCGCGTAGCGTTGCTCAGTTGGAGGTGAGCCGCCAGCAGTGGTGGATGTGGGGAGAGAGATGGCGGAGTTTTGAAATTTGGCATGAACTGCTATATTTATATATGATGATATCAAGGTAAATACATTGTTTGTTCTCTATTAATATCTTTCATTTGCTAACTATCCCTATCAGTAGTTAGTGCCTTCCATAGTTTGAATCTTTTATTTAGCTGGCAGTAGTGGCGCTCGCTGTATTGCAGTAGCTTGAGCAGCGAAGATTTTTGTGAGGTAAGTGATTTGTGAAAGGTATAGTTTAATGTTAGTCAGGGCCATTCTTTTGTAGGGAATTTTGAAAGTCAGATTGCGTTGCGCTAACAAAATATTGTGTGTCAGGTTAAGCACAGTCATGTATAATTGTTCAAAGGGGACGTTTCAAGGGAAATAGCGTCCATATGAGCAAAAACACTATTTATGAGAATACCATTAAAGCTGCTCGCGAGCAGCACTGCAAAACTGATGAAACTTCCGTCCAAATGCATGTGTAATACTTACGTACGACGTTAAACTTTTAGTTTATACATGTATTCGGAAGTCGGATGTGCACGAGCTTGGCTCACGTCAGTGCGGGGGTATGAGTAACGGCGACCATTTTCGCACAGCGGACTTGGATTTCAGCAGACTGACTGGATTACGCATACGCTTAGGACGTATTGCGAATGGAAGTCGCCACGTGTGTGTAGCCGAAATAATGGACTAGTAAAAATTACTCGTATGACAATAGCGAAGAACTTTGAAACATTTTCAGCTTGTACTGACTTACAAAAATTCGCGTCACGTGGACTGGCGTGGGACTAGTAAATATTTAGCGAGTGTCGATCGCAAAGAGTCTGAAACATTTTTCAGTACGAGGACTCTGAATAATTTCGCGTTAGGCGACTTACTCTAAACGTGTATGAACTGTTCTGTAGTTCACTTCGATGGTGATCTACAACTGAAAATATCGTTAGTACGCGATTACGGAACCTCAACGTAGACGTGTGCTGGAGCACTTTAAATATATTTCGTTGATTTTCCTAAGGTTAAGCGAACATTTGATGTTGGTTGACTTGCTCAGGATCCTGACAAATATTATTTTAATAATAACCTTATGTGAAATGTGTAAAAGGATATTTAGTTTAATTTTCCTGCAATAAATTCAATCTGTGGAAAGTGAGAAGTGAACATTACTTCACCGCAGATACCACTGGTTACACCAAGTGGTGAACTGGTTAAGGTAGGTTTGGAGGGTACGTTGGGACTGTTGAAGGGTAGGATAGAGAGCCAGGATGGCGGTGTCATCAGCACACTGGAGAATGTGGACTGGTGGGGGTGGCTTGGGCATATCAGCTGTATACAAGAGATAAAGGAGAGGGGAGAGGACAGAACCCTGGGGGACGCCAGCCTTGGGATAAAAGATACGGGAGTAGGTGTTGTGGAGGGTGACATAGGAAGGACGGTGCCAGAGGAAGAAAGCGACCAGATGGACAAAATTGATAGGCAAGGCGTAGGTTTGGAGTTTAAAGAAGAGACTGGGATGCCATACACGGTCATAGGCATTTTGGAGGTCAAGGAAACAAAAATGGCGGAGCCACGGGAGTTGAGCTGGAGGGACAGAAGGTGAACAAGGTTGAGGAGTTGGTCTTCAGCAGAGAAGGAGGGTCGGAAGCCACACTGGGTAAGGGGGAGGAGGTGGTGGTGAGCAAGGTGCTGATGGATATGGTGGGAGAGGATGGATTCAAAGACCTTACTGAAGACGGGGGTGAGGCAGATGGGACAATAGGAAGAGGTGTCAGAAGTGGGTTTGTTGGGTTTGAGGAATAAGAGGACGCGGGAGGTCTTCCACAGGTCAGGGTAGAAGCCAGTAGAGAGGATGACATTATAGAGATGGGCGAGGATAATCAGGAAAGAATAGGGGCTTTCTTGAAGGTGACGGTAGGTAACACAGTCATGACCAGCGGCCGTGTTGTGTTTGGAGCGGAGGATAAGTTTAATGTCTTGTGCTGTGATGGGAGTGTTTATGTTGGAGGGGGCAACTGCCCCAAGTACTGGAGACTAGGAGTAAGTGGAGCGACCGAGGTATCGGCACGTTCCATGACGGTGGGGAAAAGAGAATAATCAAAGTGGGGATCATCTGGGATGGAGAAGACCTTGGAAAAGTGGGAAGCGAAGTGGTTGGCCTTATTGAGGTTGTCAGGAAGCGCGTGATCGTTATGGAGAAGGGGGTAGTGGGGAGCGGAAAGGGAACCAGCAAAGCGATGGAAGGTGGACCAGTACTTGGAGGAGTTGATAGGGAGGGTGGCGTTGAGTCATGTGCAGGTCTGGCGCCAGTCTCGGCGTTTCGTTGCTGTAATAAGGTTCCGTATGTGTCGCTGTATTTGCCACTGGCGTTGGAGTGGATCCCTGTCACGAGTGCGCAGGAAGGAGCGATAGAGGCGGCGGGATTCACAGAGCAGGAGGAGAGCCTGCGGAGGGAGAGTGGGACGGTGGGGGTGGATGGTTTTAGTAGGAACATGGGCCTCCACGACGTCAGTAATTGCCTTCTGAAGGAAGGACGAGGCATGAATAATGTCATCAGGGTGGCGATAGGTAAGAGGGTGGCTTTCGACCTGGGTGGAGATGGAGTCCCAGTAGACATCCCAGTTGGCACGGTGATAGTCATGGACGACCTCGGGAGGGGATGCAGGGTGCAGAGCCGGAGGGGGGGTGGTGAGCAGGCGTTATGGTGAGAAGGACAGGGAGGTGATCGCTACCTGTGGGGTCAAGGACGGCGACAGCGATACGCCCAAGGTGGTTGGTGGAGGCAATGACAACATTGGGGGTGGTGTCACTTTCGGGTCGGGTGTGCTGGGGAACGGGAACAAGGTCACCTTGGATCGTGGAGAGGAACTGATGCCACCGCCGAAGGGCAGCAGGAGTGCAGCTATGGATGTTGAGGTCGGCGGCAATCACATAGGTGGAGAAGGTGCGGTCAATGTGCGAGATGAAGTTATAAGGAAGAGGGGCAGTGGAGCGGATATAGATAGTGGCAAAAGTAATGGTGAGGGAGGGGAAGAAGACGCTAAGGAGAAGGTGTTCAGTGGGGTCATTGAGGAGAGGTTGTGGCCAGACGGGGATATGCTTAAGGTGGCCAATAGCGACTCCACCCTGTGCACGAGGACCAGGAGCGTCAGTGCGGTGGAGGATATAGGGAGAGGTGCAGATAGAATGGTGGGGCTGGAGAAAGGTTTCGTTCAAGAGGAACGTGTCGACCTGGCGGTGAGAGAGGGTATGTGCATGAGGAGGTATTTGTCGGAGCGGAAGGAGCGAATGTTCTGGAAGAGGATGCGAAACTCGTGCTGCGCCATGGCGGGAAGGAGCGGGGGAAGAGAGGGAAGGGAAGAGACTTAAACTGGGGTGTCGAGGCGGGTGAAGGTGAAGTGGGCTCGGTTGTGGGAGTAGGTGGGGAAGGTGTTCAGGTGGAAAACGGAGCGAGTGGCAAGGGAGATTTGTCGGAAGGTGTGGGGGCGCTGAAAAGGGCGATTGTTTTGGAGTACAACAGTAAGGAACCGGATGATGTCCTCGGCCGTGGGGGGTGGACAGAGGGAATTGTTGGGATGGACAGGGGGATCGATGGGATGAACTGGGACTGTAAGCTCAGGGGTGGCTGGAGGGGGTTTGGCTTTACACTTGTGGGAGTAGGTGGGATGGGGGCTATTGCGGGTGTTACAGGAAGGAGGAGCACGAGGTTGGGGCAGTTCTTAAGAAAGTGGGAGGCCTTGCAATGGGGACAGGTGGGGGGTTTTTGCAGTTGGGAGTCAGGTGGTCATTGTACATCAGGCACCGCTGGCAATCGTAGGATTGGGGAGGGGATTTGGAGGATTCGACAGGGTGGCGATGGTGGTATATCAGGGCACCCTGGGTGAGGAGACGGTCAACGGATGGAGCAGACTCAGAGAACACCCGCACGAGGTAGGTGGGAGCAGAGGCATCGTGGATACGGCGGGCAGAGCGGATTTCCAAGTCCGGGTGGGAGTTCAGTTCTGCCAACACTTCATCCTCTGTGATCACTGGGCTGAGCTGGGTGATCACAGCGGTGTAGGTGGGGGGCGATGGGGAGGCTGGGGCTGACGAGGAGTGGAAGCGGAAAGGAAGGGCGTCAGAGAGGCGAGGGGGCCAAACATAACTGGTGGGAGTTTTCGCATGAGGCCTATGTGAAAGGATGGGGACGTGGACTCGATAAGGACCGAGTCCCTGCGAGGAATGAGTCGGGAAATGGGAGCACCAGGTAAGTACTTCCGTATCTCCATGGTGAGGGTACGAGCGTCGAGGAACTTAGGATTGGGAGTTGTCAGGACAAAGGTGTGGAGGGTGGGGGCCGAGGTACAGGTGGCAGGAGGAGGGACGGTGTCCACGGAGACGGCAGGGGAAGGGGGAGGTGGTGTTGACTTTTTGTGGGAAGTGGTGGGAGCAGAGTCGGTAATGACGCGCTTTTGGGGTTTTTTGGAGACCGGAGGCCGGGAGGAGGAGAGAGGGACGGGGAGGAGAGAGAGGTGGCGGGTGGCAGATCCCTGTGGCGTAGTGGAGGCGCCGGGAGGAGCAGCCGGTTCAGTGGTGGCGACGGTGGTTCGGCGCAACGCGATGCGTGTGGGAGATGCAGGTGACGAAGCGACGGGGTGGGTGAGAGAGGGGAAGCCGACCACCTGAGGGGTGGCAGCAGAGGCGGCAACAGAGGCGTATGTGAGGGCGGGGGTAGTAGTGGGAGCTGTCGAGGGTGTGGAGGCTGGAGGAAGGGTGTAGAGGTGTGGGTATACAGCAGGGGAGGAGATAGGGGGATGGGTGAGTGGGGGAAGGGAAGGGGAGGTGTAAGGAGGGAGGCCAGGGGCGGCACTCCAGGAAGTGACTGCGGGAGAGGGGGAGGGGGAGGTGTAGATGACAGTGGAGGTGGGAGGACTCACAGCAGACGTACGGCGGCGGACGGACGGACGGACAGCAGGCAGCAGCGGCGGCGGCGGCAGCGGTTACAGCGACGGCGATGGACAGCGAGCAAGCAGGCGGACGGACGAACAGCTGCAGCAGCAAGCGGCGGGCGGGCGGACAAACAGACAGACACAATCTTCGAAGACGGAGATTCCACCCTGAGAATAGCCCAGGCTTTGCAATCTGACGCTTTCGAAGGAAGGGATCCAACCTTCTAGATTCGAAGACGTTCTCCGCTCCAGCTTATATAGTGCGCTGATAGCACTACCTCGCATGCGTTGCAATTGCGGAGACAGAAGGGCCACACCGACCAGCGGCAGCGCCCTCGCTGGTGGAACTGCAGTAATCAGCTGCCGTCGGTATTCTCGCTGGCCGCAGCTATCGAAGTCTTCTGGCGTCTTCGTCTCGAGCAAATTTCAGAGATGACGGGATTCGATGCGTTATTCAATTGGTAACCACTGTCACGGTTCATTAGATTTCCCACAATGCGTATCTCAACGGATTCTTTGATAATGGAGTCCCAAAAAGTTTTTGCAGTGGCCAAAATCGAAACTTTGTCGTACTCCATTGAATGTTCGTTAGAAATACAATGTTCCGCAACTGCGGACTTACTGGGTTGCAGTAGCCGAGTGCAACGTTGATGTTCTGTACAACGCTCTTCCACTGTACGCGTCGTCTGTCCTATATAGGTCATACCACACTGACACGGTGTTTTGGAAACTTCCGCCTTCCGCAGTAACAAATCATCCTTCACCGATCCCAGCAAATACAAAATCTTAGAAGGCGGACGAAAAACCACTTTCACATTAAAACGATTAAGAACCCTTGCTATATTGAAGGCGATATTTCCGACAAAGGGAAGAAAAGCTAGGGACTTGGCTGGCGCGTCCTCCTCTTTATCCACTTCCCGGTTCCTGGCTCTAGTTGAGAAGGCCCTGTTTATTTGCTGGGTCGAGTACCCATTGTCTCTGAATGCCGTCCTCAAATGTGCCAGTTCCTTAGGCAAATTCTCTGCATCCGACACTGTGTGTGCCCTGTGTACACGGGTTTTAAGTACACTCATGCATGGTCTGGGATGGGTGATGGCAACTTGAAGAATGTAAATACAAATCAGTGTGAGTGGGCTTGCAATAGACAGAATGTCCCACAGTGCCGTCACTCATCCGTTTAACCAAAACATCCAGGAATGGAAGGGAGCCATCTTTCTCTAGTTCCATAGTAAATTAAATATTCTCATGGATGGAGTTAAGATGATGGAAAAACTCCATTAACTTTTCTTCTCCGTGGGGTCACACTATGAAAGTGTCATCGACGTATCTCCAGAAAACAGTTGGTTTACAGACCGCTGATTCAAGTGCTCTCTCCTCAAAATCCTCCATAAAGAGGTTAGCCACCAGAGGAGAGAGAGCGCTGCCCATGGCGACACCGTCAGACTGTTCAAAATATTTCTGGTTAAACATAAAATAAGTTGAGGAAAAAGTATGTCGGAACAAAGCAGTAATGTCCGATTCAAACTGTTGACCAATTAGAATCAAGGAATCCGCAAGAGGTACTGTTGTGAAAAGGGAAACTACATCAAAACTCACCAGAAGATCCGAACTACTTAAATGGAGAGCCCCCAGTCTGTTAATAAAATCAGCAGAGTTCCGTATATGGTGTGAACATTTGCCAACGAATGGTCTCAACAAAGAAGCTAGATGTTTGGCTAAATCATATGTCGGTGCGTCAGTATTAATCACTATAGGCCGTAAAGGCATACCTTCTATATGCACTTTAGGAAAACCATACATTCTCGGTGGTACGCTGCCATGTTGTCTTAATCGCTTGATAGTCTCTGGAGCTAGCGAGGAAGAGTTCAAAAGTGCACACGTCTTCCGTTGCACACGTGCTGTTGGATCTTGATCAATTCTCCGATACATAGTTTCACTAAGTAGGCTATACATCTTCTCCAAATACAGCCCACGAGGTAACAAAACGGTAGAGTTACCTTTATCAGCCTTCAGCACCACTATTTCCGGATCTTCTCGAAGGTTCCGTAGTGCAGCCCTTTCTTCAGAATGTCCCAATGGTGGCTTTAGAATGGATCCTGATATTGTTATTTTACCTGCAGACAAGGGTAACGCCACCGTTTTGTTTTTGGAACATCTGAATTCAATCCACCCGAATATTCAGTTCACTATGGAGGTGGAGAATGGATGCCTTCCCTTCCTTGATGTGTTGGTCAAAAGGAAGACTGATGGTACGTTGGGACATTCTGTTTATAGGAAGCCCACTCACACTGACTTGTATCTGCGAGCTGATAGTTGTCACCATCCAGCTCAGCGTGAAGTAGTACTTCACACATTGGTTCACAGGGCCCGCATTATCTCAGACCCTGAAAGTTTGGCAGCACATCTCGAAGTCACCTTTCGTCAGAATGGTTATAGCGAGAGGCATATCAAACGTGCGTTGCGCCATCAGCCTTCTGTGCAACGGGTGAGTGACGATAGCAACGAAGTGGCACCTAAGTCTACGGCCTTTTTGCCTTACGCAGGAATCATTTCCAACAGGATTGGCCGTATTTTGCGGAAGTATGATGTGAAATGTGTTTTTCGACCAGCTTCTAAGATTAGGGCACTGTTGGTGTCCGTTAAAGATGATCTTGGTTTGTGTGAGGCTGGGGTCTATCGTATTTCTCGCAGTTGTGGCATGTCATATATTGGTCAGACAATCAGGACTGTGGAAGACCGATGTACTGAACATAAGCGTCACACACGCTTACAACCGCCGAGCAAATCCGTTATTGCAGAACATTGCCTTGACACCGGTCATCCTATGGAATACAACAAGACGGAGATTTTGGCTTGCACGCCCAGCTATTGGGATAGTGTTATTAAGGAAGCTGTTGAAATCAGACTATCAAGCAACCTTATTAACAGAGGTGGTGGATTTTGTTTAAATGCTGCTTGGAATCCGGCTCTGTCTCTCATAAAAAACAGAGGGACAGAGTTAGTGCTATCTCACCTGTTGTTTAATAGTAACTATCGATATTTCTGATGTTGCTTATCGTTGGTTGTGTTGACACTTGTTCTGTGTGTGGTGTCTTCCTTGTTTCTCCTCTGTGAACTGAGGTATTAAATTTGCTTGCACATTTATTGTTCCTTGCATTTGTGCCTTGAGAATGGCAGGGTGTGCTCCTGTCGAAATATCGGCGGTGTTCGACGAAGTCACCCGGCAGCAAGCCCGTAAGTTATTTGAACAGCACTGTCATACATTATACACAAATCATATACAGTTAATGTCACAACATATATACATATAGTAGTTGCACAGTACAATAGAATACGCTAATTCAGGTGAGACAGGTTCAAGCCCTCCCACTTGAAATAGCTAGATAAAGGGACCTATTTTGTTACCTATATCTTTCCTTTTGAGTATTATTTGCTTCCTAAAAATAGAATAAAACTTGTTTTTTTCCTTCCTTTCCCATATTGCACTTTATGCACATTGTTTTTTGTTTTGTTTTCTTTTTCTGTTTTTAATTTACAATTTAATTCATATAAAAAACAAGAAAAGTACTAAAATTCTAAAAATTGTCAAGTTTGTGGTAGCAAACAGCCGACTGTGGTTAACAAGGTGGTGAGTCACTCGGTCATGTTGATAAATAAATTAATAAATGAATAAATATCTTCTATAAAACAGGAAAAGTGCTTTTTTACCACTTGTACATATATAATTTTGAGTTTTTTAAAGACTATTTACACATTTGTAAACGGGCATCATTTTGAGTATATACTTTGTAACAACATTCTGTGGATTTTCTAGATTTTATGTAATTTAATGCAGTTGTTTTGTTTCAACTTTGTCATCTGAAATCATATAGAACTAAATATGGAACAGTTATTTATTTCGAAAATGTGCAAGTGGGCATATTATGGTTATGCCTATCAATAACTAACACTACGTGGAAGACTGTGTGTGTTTGTAGTATGTTTCACTTACTTTTGCTGGTTTCCCACTATCTTCACTGTGAAAACCTGCACTAAATAACTTTTCATGTCACTGTTTACAAACTACAAAAACAAGATGGCAGATAACTGAACAATTCAATCTTTTCTCGGTGGGAGTTTTGAATCTTTGTGGGGTGTATATGTCATTTTCTCAGTTTGTGTGAGTGCATGTGCATGTGTGTATATGTGTGTGTGTGTGTGTGTGTGTGTGTGTGTGTGTGTGTGTGTGTGTGTGTGCCGGCTGCTGTGGCTGAGTGGTTCTAGGCACTTCAATCCAGACCCACAGTGCTGCTGCGGTCGCAGGTGTGAATCCTGCCACAGGCATGGATGTGTGTGATGTCCTTAGGTTAGTTAGGTTTAAGTAGTTCTAAGTTCTAGGGGGCTGATGACCTCAGATGTTAAGTCCCATAGTGCTTAGAGCCATTTGAACCATTTTGTGTTTGTGTGCAAGTGGGTGGGGTGGATGGGTCAATGTGTGTGAGTTTTATTTATCCAATTATACTTTTTTATTTTTATTTTTTTTTATTTTTTTAATATTGTGCATATGTGTGTGTGTGTGTGTGTGTGTGTGTGTGTGTGTGTGTGTGTTTGTGTCTGTTTGGAAGTGGAGTTTGGGGTGTTTATGGGCTGGTTTTGTGTGATAGCTCTTTGAGGAAAGAGATCACAGTTAGGGCTTTTTGTATTTGATACAAAGGTAGCATTTATAGATTGGGCACTAAATTCAGCCCTTTAACAAGATTCTTCGCTGTATCCTCATCAAGAAATTTGTCAGTGAGATTAATTACTGCACCACTCCCTGCTTTTTGTCTCGATTTTTAACGGAAGTGATCTAATTTTGTTTTCCGACTCGCACAGAATTGCAGCTGCATTCATTTTTCTTGTGAGCCCATTGTATTGTCATCTCATTCCAAAAAATGTACAGAAGGTGTAGCCGAATTGTAAAGATGGAGATGGCATGGCACTTTTGCCGCTGGTGTGCTAATAGACTCTAAGACCAAAGAAAATGGACACACAACGAAGGCATTATTCGAATTTGGCAGTTATTGGTATATGTAATGTATGTGGACAAACCAACCAATGACTACGATTTCAGAAAAATCGGATGACTAATTCAAAAGAAAGAGCTTCACAAATTGAGCATGTTAATAATCTTTGGCCCACCTCAGGTCCTTGTGCAAGAAGTTATTCGGCTGGCCATTGATTGACAAGATTGTTGGATGTGTTCCTGAGGGATAGCGTGCCAAATTCTGTCCAGCTGGCGCATTACATCGTCAAAATTCTGTGCTGGTTGAAGTGGTGACCTTTCTGGCAAAGTAGGGTTTGGCAAGCACGAAGACAAGCAGTAGAAACCCTCATCATTTGCGGTCAGGCATTATCTTGTTGAAATGTAAGCCCAGGATGGCTTGCCATGATGGGTAACAGAACAGGACATAATGTCGTCGACATACCGCTGTACTATAAGGATGCCGCTTATGACAACCAAACAGGTCCTGCTTTGAAATGAAATGGCACTGTAGACCATCACTCCTGGTTGTTTGGTTGTTGGGTGGGTGACAGCCAGGTTAGTATCCTATCGCTGTTAAGGTTGTCTCCAGACACGTCTTCGCTAACCATCGGGGCACAGTTCGAAGTGGGACTCACCACTAAACACAGTTCCACCGCAGTCAATGAGATTCCAGGCCAAAGACGTGTCTGGAGATGCCCCAGACAGCGGTGGGATACCGACCTGACTGTTGTTCACCATACAGCCTGTATGCTATAATGAATCTTCAAGAGGAGATTGACATCCAGATACATAAGAATACCTTCCCTGACCTAATTCTCAATGCCCAAGCAGAGTCATCAGTACCAAATTTCTAAATAACAACTCAGAGGTCTTCTCATCTTTTAAACCAACATAGGACATTGATACTGAACACAATAAAAGGCCACAGCAGGAAGAAAAGAAATCTTTAAGAGGTATCAGAAGATGGATTTTACTGTAGGCAATACCGGGAATTGTAAGGGGTCTTCGACCTCTTACTCAGAGATAAACACATTTTGCTTAACATAGGTTGATGGTAGGCAGAATCTACTGTCAAGTGCTACAAACACTCAGCAAGTTAATGTGATAATAGACTGGATCAGTGAACAACGCATGGTGTCATATCCCCACTGGCACAGGAGGGCCCTCAGTAAAACACTGTACCAAAGTGTGACAAGTGGTATTACAATCAAGTGTTCCAAAAGTTCATGTAGTGCCGGAAATCTATGTTCACATCAACCATGCTGGCCACACACTGGATTTCAGTGAGTACTGTGTATGCTAATTATTGTTACAGTGTGATATAAAGTACCAAAGTACTGATCTGTCTTGAGATTGACCATATATGACGAAAGTAGTGTCTTGTGTATAGCGAATTATCCAAATAAAAAAAGTGCTTTTCTTTGGGTGGGATCAAATACTTAACCTATGCTGTCAGCTTCGAAGAGTTGATCTTGCTGCACTTGCTATAGAAAACAATAATAAATCGACGTCCTAGAGGTACAAATGGGTGTCAATTCCCACATTAATTCGTGCCACACTTTCTTTTGAGCTTCAATTACGTTTATTTCAGAGTACAACTGTTCAAAGTTGGCAGACTGTGTGTTATTTAGAATCGACTGCATGTTAACTGATCAGAACAGGTGCTGTGTTGATACTTCAACCAAAACTGGGCACACAACAGTAACTCCACATGAGCCTTTATAGGTTCAGTTACACTGATGTAATTCTTAAAAACGGAACTTTGACACATAACAGTTCATTATGTAATATTGAACAAATCATAAAATAAAATTATATTACATAACATATGAAATTCATTGTAAGGCATTCTCACTAAGAATGCACATAGTGAAATGCGTAATTATGACAATACATATTACATTTTAGTGGATTACTCGTAAAATACAGAATATAAATTATTCCTAGCATGTTTCCTGGCTTTAATAAAAATGTACCTCTTTCTAGTAAAACAATATTTTCAAAATTGTGTCTGGCAGACATGAAATGTTTTGTAATTTCATAGTTACACTTGTATTTTAATTGGACACTGTTCTTTGTTTTTAATTAGATTAGTTTTAAACTATATATATCATCAATACTAACTATGAGTAATTTTTCTGCTTTTAATTACTTTGAAATTACTTCTGTTTTAAATATGTTATCAACAGTGATGGTAGCAGAAAGACATAAATGTTAAGGGAGTAGAACGGTTTTAAACATTAATACCTCTTACATTGTCTACTTGAGGCCTAAGAAATACATTGAGCACGTTTATTTTATGATAACAGTTCCCAAAGCATAGTATTACTAATATTGCTCATGTATGGCTATGCTTAGGATTACTATTGACACATTATTAACTTTTCAGTTAATTAATTTGAATGTGACATTGCTGGTAACAAACCTTAAAAGAAGGGGAAGGCCGTAGCTGCTACATTTCACACCTCCTTCCCCTCCCCATACCACCTGCAGCAGTTATGTACAGTTTTACATTTTTGTAAGTTACAAGTGAAAACGATAATATGAATTTACATAACCAGAATACCACTGGCATAAACATTTCTTTGAAAGTTTACTGTTTTAGCAAAATTTGGAGTGTATCCTTCTAACTTGGCACAAAATTGTAAAATATGTAAGTATGCAAAACTCTATCTACGAATTTTGGTGATCAGGCACAGCTCTCCATATTTGAAGGCAAAATGAAATCAATTTTTGCATTTGCAGTAGACCAATATTATACAAAATTCAAAGAAGTAATGATAACATTTAAACCAAATTAAATACTAAGTATGATTAGTGGTACTGTTTTATAAGTTCATGTTTGCATGTAATAATGCAATACAGTTATAAAAAAGAAGTAATAAGTTTTACAAAATGAATATTACAATATGCATTTCTAAACACATGCCACTGTAGTTTAGGTCAAAACATGTCAATGTGTTAATAAGTACAAAGATATTATTCATAGTAATGAATATTACAGCACAAATATTCATTATCTACATACAGGTGTCAGAGGCCATTTAGTTTCTACAACTAAATAGTGTCTTATTGTTTTCTTTTAATCTTTGCAGTCTGAGGAAGTAGGTGACAAAAATTCCAAGTTTGACTTTAGTCACTGATCATATGTAACATATTCAAGAGTTTAACTCAAAGTTTTCTATTATTGTTTCATCATTTCATTTCATAATTTTTATTTGATCAAGATGTACAGTACTGCTACTTGCTAGTGTTTTAGTCTCAGTCTGCATTTTGCCAAGAATCATAGCATGCGACATGGTAATAGTAATTTTCTGTTGTCCCAAGTAAAACTCCACAAACAGACATTACTAGACTGGCAATGTTGTATACAGTGTCAGTGTTGTCACTGAAGCCAGTACTTTAGAACAGAAACATGGCGATGAGGGCAAAGGACATATAAACAGCTGATTATTTGTTGATAAAACAGTCACAAGAACTGGGAATAAACTGATAAAATTACATTACCTTTAGAGTTTAGACACAATGGGCAATATATTCATCGTATTTGGCTGTAACATTTCGTACAGAAACTGAAGATACAAGCAAAGGAACATGTCTCAAAACAAGCATGACCAGAAACATCTTACATATTTTTCCTTTTGTTCATTGTATAAGCCCAGATGATTGCATTACAGTTTTCTTATCTGAAATACTGGCAGTGTTGAAATAGTTCTGTATATTTGAAAGATTTAATAAATTCGTATTAACAGACATAACGTAATTTTGTGTTTTCAACTAGTTCTGATCACTTTGGTTGTTTCTCGAATAGTATGCTCGCTGTAAGTAGAATATGCTATTTGTCATTGATACCAAGTATCTTCATTCATTTGAGTGTTCTTATGGAAACTACAGTCTGTTTTAAATGTATATATGTGTAACTTAATGTTGTTCTCATAACACAATTCTACATTGTATATGTTAAATTGAAACAGTATGCAAATATCTGCTCAACTGCAGATCTTCTGTGGACCACCTCATAACGCTTATAACGCAATTCATTTCAGAAACTGGCATTAGTTCCTTATAGAAACTTCCTGACATGACTGTCTTACCTCACCAAACGTCAGGCTTCAGTAAAAGCTGCATCTTTGCCAGTCTAGTATGATAAATCTGTGTAAAACTTAACTTCAAAAATCGTTTATCTTTTTATATTACTATAATCAACTCTCTTGCTAATGAAATGTCTAAATGTTAGCTTATACATTTATGAAGTATATTTCTCACTTAAAAAATATGGTCCATAAACAAACGAAAGAATGTATATATATATATATATATATATATATATATATATATATATCTGTGTGTGTGTGTGTGTGTGTGTGAATCACAATATTTTCAAGTGAGACTACTAACCTAAATATGTACATACTTTAACAGGTACATTTTTGTCATTAGAACCTAATATTTCCTTATTCAAAAGTGATGCTGTTCCATAGACAAATCTTTATTTTCAAATAAAGCAAATTTTTCCTGTCATGGGCAAAATTCAAAGCTACCCCTACTCCTGTCTTTATGATAAATAGGGCAAGCCAAACGAAACTTTACTTCTTTCAGTATTATACTTACATCACAGTGATTATCTCAGTTAGCACAGAAACAAAACACTTAATGTTTTTCCTTTTCCATGATTATTTCCACCTCTCTTCATACAATGACAAATGTCGAAGTGCAATGACATGTTTTAGTCAAATTTGCATTATGCAAGAAAAATCATCAAAATAAGACTTCCACAAGTAAATATAAAGTATCTAAAGGCATGTGTGCAAGTTATGTTGCAATTCCTCTCATATCTTCTTTCTTCACTCACAGCTGTGTAAAGTTACTAAATATGAATCTCTTCCCAGGTATCATAACAAATTTTTCGTTGCAGCATGGCAAGTCTTTTCTTGTCAAATTCTATACATCTGTATAGCAAATCATGAATGTGTTTGTTTACATGTGTAGTAATTCTTCAGTCTCTCATAACAGTACAAATATTTCAAGTTGTCATAATAATAACCATAATGTTAACAAATATACAAGGTGTGATTCAGAAGTTTCAAGACTTAACTCAGAACTAGAAATGTATTGGACATTTAAGTACAGGAGACTAAAATTCTTCAAAATATGACCCTTCAGCATCAACACAGCACTGCCAGCGCGTTTTCCACTGTTTGTAGCCCTTCTGGAAGACCTTGGGCGTCATGCTGTCAAGGGCTCTCGTCGAAGCCTGCTGGATGGCGTCGATGGAGTCGAATCACTTCCCTTTTAGGCCTGTCTTGAATCAGGGGAAGAGGAAAAAATCACTTGGAGCCAAGTCGGGGCTGTATGGTGGCTGCGGCAGTGTTGTCACGTTGAACTTTACCAAAACTTCGGCAGGGGCGTTGGACGTGTGAGCGGGCGTGTTGTCGTGGTTGAGAATCCAATCACCCTTGATCGCCGGGCGAACACGGCGAACTCGATGCCTCAAGCGGTGGAGCACTCCAGCGTATAAGTCATCTGTGACAGTCTGTCCACGAGCAACAAACTCCTTGTGAATCACTCCTTTACCAGCAAAAAACACACTCATCATGCACTTCACACGCAACTTGCTCATACGAGCTTTCTTGGGCTTTGGCGAGGAAGCAGTGTGCCATTCTGAGCTTTGATGCTTCGACTCAGGATCATACTTGTAGACCCAGGTCTCATCACCAGTAACCACTTTCTCCAGAAGTTTCGGATCAACATTCAACCATTGGAGCATTTCCTGGCAAACAGTCTTCTGATCGACAGACAAAACTTTTGGCACCAGTTTGGGACACACTTTTCGCATCATCAAATTCTCTATCACAATCCTCCACACCATACCCTGACTCAGTCCCAGTTCATCAGCAATTAATCTAGTACTAAGACAACAGTCATTCTTTAAAAGTTACCACACTCTCTCCACATTTTGATCCGTTCAGCTTGATGATGGCTTCCCAGAGCAGTCGTTGTCTGGAACATTCCCATGGCCATCTTTGAAACGTTTGTGCCACATGAAAACCATTGCACAGGACATGGCTTCTTCCTTAAAGGCCCTTTGAATCCGACTGAGAGTCTCCGTGGCGGTTTCGTTCAGTTGCAGGCAAGAGTTAATCGCATAATGCTGCTCCAAGTGCTGCTCCATTTTCGCCTCTCCCACTTTTCGACTGGGGTCAATGACAGGCTGTAACAGGATGTAACAGCGGGAGACGTGATTGACGTTGTAGGGAGTAGCTGGGCAGAAGAAGGTGGCTGTTTTTAGAAATCTTCCTCTTTATTGTCGGTTCTCCCAATACATTTTCTGGTAGCTCAGCGCCACCGCTAGTGCCATAGTGGAGACGTGCTGATGTACACAGCCCAGAGAACGCGCCGCCGCGCTCGGTCAGCAGCTGCGCAGGTGGTAGGAGGTTAGCCCAGCCCGCCTCCTGCAAACGCTGCAGCTCGTGACGACGCCAGGAGTCGCCGGTGCAGCAGCGGGCAACGCCCTTCGCTGGCCGGTCCTCAGGGACAGCGTCACTGATGACGACGACGTGACAGCGACCTAACGCCCAGTCGGTCGAACCGAATGCCGACGCCCACCTCTGATGCCCTTAAATAGTGCAGGCCGCTTCTGAATCCGCCGGTTACGTGGCAGCGTGTTTATTAGAAGGTTCTCGATGAGTTGGCTAACGCAACCGCGCCACACGTGGCCTGCGCCTGCATAGTTCTGCTAATGCTGCGTTCTGATGGCTGCCGCCCACGTACACACATACCGATACTCGTTGCAAAACTGTGTGACCTGCATAACGCGCCAGCCAGCCTTCGTCCACCATTTGCCGTGAGGCTGGCACATCACCCACTGAAACACACTAAATCACAATTTCGCACCATATTTCCTAAAAATAATCCCTTGTCTTCTACAACGCACTCACACTGCAAGCAATTCGCATTCTCCAGAGTTCCAGAGGCAACTGCCACAGCGTCTGTTTGTTCCATGAGTCCCCCCACTACTTTCCCCACCCGGCGGAACCGGTCTGCTCGTGCACTCCCCTACTCAGAAATGAATTAGTCTTGAAACTTGTGAAGCACGCCTTGTATGTCTGCACACATTAGTACAAAAGTTCTTCTTTTTGTCAAGCAGTTGTGTGTACAGAGTTACAAAGCACATAGTATTGTGTAAGTAAAATCTTATCACTTGAGAATGTCATTACTCTTAACTTCGGTCTTTGTAGTTGATCATAGTAAGAAAACAAGTACATCATCACAGCTTATATTTCATCCATTGGCAGATGTTTAGACATTAGGGCAACACAATGTGTAAGGCTTTATATTTCAGTGTATATACAGTGCAGTCCGATGAGAAAGCAATAATATATTTAATTCTCCCAGAATAGCAATCATGTATGTATTGCAATCGTATATATATATATATATATATATATATATATATATATATATATATATGTGTGTGTGTGTGTGTGTGTGTGTGTGTGTGTGTATATATATATATATATATATATATATATATATATATATATATGTGACTCTGTGTGTATGGTTGTGTGTGCGTGTGTCTGTGTCTGTGCCTGTGTCTATGTGTGGGTGCACATGCATAATACGTAAAAGCAAAATTTGAAGATTCATAAATTCAAAGACATAATAAAGGAGGAAATGCCCAACTATATATTCAAACTGATAATGGGTATTCCATATAGATCAAAATTTATGTAAGTTAAATGAATATCTATGCATCTTGACCAGTGCAGTTTTTGTGCAACAAAGCGTGTAATTAACAGAGTGATGTTACAAAGAGACACAAGAACAGGTCCATATAGACAGTTCTTAGTGACAAATGTAGATCTAACCATCCTAGTATGTTTACTTAAGGAAGCTCTCATAATAATATGGATAATAAGAAATTTGCTACTGATATCATATAATGACATGAAGAATTAATTGAGAGACTGATAAACATAACTACAAATGTTATTTTATAGAGGCAAGTGAGCAATAAGCAATGTTGTAATGAATTCATATACTCATACGTGTAATATGTTGATAAGCAAGGCAACAAATGTTAGTTTATAGAGATAAGCATCCAGTCAGCGTTGTAGTAAAGAATCCACTCAATTATGTGTCTAATATATTGATAGACAAGGCGTAAGTGTTGGTTTATGAAGGCAAATGTAGACATTGTAAACAACAGACATTGCAAGTAGACATTCATAGAGTTGGGTTGAGATGATTTTTTTTATTTACACGTCACGTTCTGTAGGACCAAATTGTGGAGCAAATCTCCAAGGTCATGGAACATGTCAGTACATGAAATTACAACATAAAAGTAATAACAGATAATAAATGTTTATGAACCTGAAAAAAGTCACTCCATAAACATAAGTAAATGCAATCAACAATACAATAAGAATCAGCTTAACTTTTGAAGAAACTCCTCGACAGAATAGAAGCAGTGACCCATGAGGAAACTCTTCAGTTTCGATTTGAAAGTGTGTGGATTACTGCTAACATTTTTGAGTTCGAGTGGTAGCTTACCGAAAATAGATGCAGCAGTATACTACACACCTTTCTGCACAAGAGTTAATGAAGTCCAATTCAAATGCAAATTTATATGTATATATTGAGAGGCCAATGTCAAAATACCCAGACTCGAAAACAGGAGTCGACAAGAGGTTCGTGAACTTACACCGCTTGTTGACCCAACCGCCTGTTTCTGAGCCAAAAATAACCTTTTAGAATGGGAAGAGTTACCCCAAAATATAACACCATACGATGTAAGTGAATGAAAATAAGCAAAGCAGACTAATTTTCATGTCGAACAATCACTCACATCAAACACCATTCCAATAATAAAAATTGCAGTACTAAGTCTCTGAACAAGATCCTGAACATCGGCTTTCCACGACAGCTAACTATCTATCTGAACATCTAGATATTTGAACTGTCCTGTTTCACTAATCATATTACCATTCTGTGAAATTAAAACGTCAGGTTTTGTTGAATTGTGTGTTAGAAACTGTAAAAACTGAATCTTACTGTGATTTAGAGTAGGTTTATCGTCTACAAGCCATGAACTTATGTCATGTATGTACTACACTGTTTCAAACCGAGCCACTGTTGCACACAAGATCCTTTACTACCAACCTAGTGTCATCAGCAAACAGAAATATTTTAGAGTTACCCATAATACTAAAGGGCATATCATTTATATAAATAAGGAACAGGAGTGGCACCAACACTGATACCTGGGGCACCCCCCACTTGACAGTACCCCACTCAGATCCCACATCACAGCAGTTATCGACATTGTGAATAATGATCTTATGCTGCCTGTTGCTAAGGCAAGAGGTGAAACAATTGTGAGCTACTCCCCATATTCCATAATGGTCCAGCTTCTCAAACAATATTTTGTGATCAACACAATCAAATGCATTAGTTAAATCAAAAATATGCCAAGCGTTAGAAACCTATTGTTTCACTCATCCATTTCCTCACAGAGAAAAGAGAATATAGCATTTTCAGTTGTTAAACGACTTCTAAGGCCAAACTGTATATTTGATAGCAAATTGTGTGATATAAAATGATCAATTATCCTTACATCACAGCATTTTCAATAACTTTTGCAAACACTGATGGACATAGAAATAGGTCTAAAATTATCTACATTATCCCTTTCTCCCTTTTTATAAAGTGGCTTTAATACTGAGTATTTAATCATTCAGGAAACTGACCATTCCTAAAGGAAAAATTACAAATATGGATAAATACAGGGCTAACATGTGCAGCACAGCACTTTAATATTCTGCTAGACACTCCATCATAACCATGAGTGTCCTTAGCCTTCAGTGACTTTATTATTGACTCAATCTCCCTCTTGTCTTTATCACAGAGGAGTATTTCAGACATCCACCTCAGAAAGGCATTTGCCAAGAAAGTTGTATGATTTCCTGTAGAAACTAAATTTTTATTTAATTCACCAGCAATGCTCAGAAAATGATTGTTAAATAGCATACATATATCTGATTTATCAGTAACAGAAATATTTTTACTGTGAACTGACTTTATACCGTCAGCCTTGTGCGGCTGACTAGACACTTCCTCGACAAATGACCATATGGTTTTAATTTTATCCTGTGAATTAGCTATTCTATTTGTATATCACATACTCTTTGCTTTCCTAATAACATTTTAACACCTTACAATACTGTTTGTAATGGGCAACTGTAGCTTGATTGTGACTACTTCTAACATTTTGATATAATTCCCACTTTGTTCTACAAGATATCCTTATCCTACTAGTCACCCACCCAGGCTGCCTGTTACTGCTAGTACCCTGTTTAGAACGCTCTAATGGAAACAACTCTCAAAGAGCATGAGAAACATGTTAAGGAGAGCATTGTATTTGTCATCTACGTTATCTACACTATAAACATCCTGCCACTCTTGTTCCTTGACAAGGTTTAAAAAACTCTCTATTGCTGTTGTATTAACTTTCTTACATAGTTTGTAATTAAATATGACATTTGTTGGAGTACAAAAGCCTTTTAGAGTTAAAATTTGTGCATCATGGTCTGAAAGGCCATTCACGCTTTTATTAACACAATGCACATCTAGTAATGAAAAATGAATAAAAATATTGTCTACTGTTCCCCTGTACCCTATTTGGAAAAAACATAGTCTGCATCAGATCCCATGAATTTAGGAGACCTACCAACATCCTTTTTCTTGCACCATCATATACAAAATTGACATTGAGATCACCACATATTACTAATTTCTGGTACTTCCTACAAAGTGAATCAAGAGCCCTCTCTAGTTTCAGCAGAAATGCTCTGAAGTCAGAGTTAGGGTACCTATAAACATCAACAATTAGAAGTTTAGTTTCACTAAATTCAACTGCCCCTGCACAACATTCAAATATCTGTTCAGTGCAGTGTCATGACACATCTATGGACTCAAATGGAATACTGTTTCTTACATACATAGTCACTCCCCCACCCCACAAGGAACTCCTTTAGAAACAGCCAGCTAATCTGTATCCTGGTAAAGGAAGCCTCTGAACTGCCAAATTATTTAAGTGGTGCTCTGATATACCAATAATTTCAGAGTCAACACCTATAAGCAGTTCGCTAACTTTATCTCTAATACCTCTTATATGTTGATGAAATATGCTAATTCCTTCGCTACTTGGAAACATTACATCCTCTGAAGGTGAGCCCTTAGTTAGAGGGACTTCTTTAAGCAGGTATACCTATCAGCTGACTTCAATCTAAAAAAGGTGCAGCTCTAACACCAACTACTACTACAGGTACTTTTCCATGAGTGATCCCACCACCACCACCCACTACACTGTCACCTATAAGCTTAGCCAGCCGCCCCTTCCCATACCTATTGAGGTGCAGGTCATTTCTAATGAAACCATATCTACTGATAGATCCAACTGGCACCACTGAGATATGACCCATGCCCTCTGCCATCTGAGCCCTCCCCAGCCCCATGTTAACGCGTGTAACAGCCGCATTAAGGTGAGGCCTATCATGACACTGAAACAGTTGCATGAAATGCACATTAGTGCCACCAGTTTCAGTAGCTATCTTTACCAGGTCAACACCTACATAATATTCCCCGTCCCTATCAAGACTGTTCCCTGCTCCACCCAATATCAGTACCTGATCCTCCTTCATAAAATTCCTACATAACTCCCCTATGCTGTCAGTCACTTGGGCCATCCCTGCACAAGGCTTCACAATGCTGGTGACCTGGTACTCACTCCCCAATACCTCCTGAAACTGCTGGCCCACGTTTCTACTGTGTGAACCTGGCAGCAGAACCTTCTTCTTTCTGTTGGACACTGCAACTCGTTTATGCCTCCTAACTGCTGAGGACTGCTGCATGTTTCCTACATCTACAGCTACAAGAGGCTCCTCTCCACTCAACTCTGACAGTTGGTCAAATCTATTGCTTATATGCAAAGTGAAACTTTCTGAATACCTTCTCTTCCCAACTGCCTTCTTGCCAACTGCCAGTTCCCATTCCCGACCACCCTTCACAACCTATCTAGTTCCTCCTTCGCATGTTGATCTATGTTCAGTTTTCTCAGTTTAAAGTAAAGAACATAGGTATGGTTTTCATCCATGCCACAAGCAGTATGCAGGCAGTTCATACCCAATAGTAACATAAATTTTGGTATAATATGCAGGTTGATGGCACATGGCTCAAAGTAAATGTTATGAGTTCTGTATAGGTATGTGAATGATGAAATAGTACACATATCCAGACTGTATATTGAAATTTATACATGAGTACATGCTTTGTTGTGTTTGTGTAGAAAGAGTATAAAGAATAGGAAAAGAGATGAATGTGACATCAGAGGCTGTTTATTTTCAAGAAAATGTCAACAGCTATGGCCCTATGTTTGCCACATGCATAATGCGTAAACAGCTTGCATCCCCCTGAGGGTAGTAATGATCAAACATGACAAAAGAAAATTCCAAATTGGAATAAAATAAAAATTTCAAAAGGAAGCAAGGAACTGATTGATGTGTAAAATAAATCAACTCAGTCAGAATGCTTGTATGGTTTCAATTGTGTTACATTTCTAAGTCCATATAGCTTCCTGGATTTTGGGTAGATGAGCTTTTAAGCTTTAGGGTGTGGATTTTCATAAATTTCAAGAGATTCTATGTAAATATCAAAAACTTTATTAATTTCACTATTTACTGCTTTCGGTTTAGTACAACTTTTCAGAAGAACGAAATCTCCAATTTTAAACTGAGTTGGTTTTGTTTTCCTGTCATGTCTATGCTGTAATGCTGATTCATGGTTTCTCTTACAATATCCTCTCTCTCAGTGACAAATATACTTTTGCATAATGTAAATTCAGTTGGTTCACTAATGAGATAAGTGAGTCTCTTGTTAAATAAAATTTAGCATGATGAGGATCCCATTGTATTATATTATAATCTAATCAATACACTTTCAAAACTACTGATATACTATAACCCATTTGAACGACACTCAGTGCAATAAGTCTCCATAACCGTTTTATTTATCCCATGTATCGTTCAGTCAGGTTACAAATTGGCGAGTAAGAGAAAATAAGTATATGTTTTATGTTTCAGTCTTCGATTAACTGTTCCCATACTTTTGATGTAAACTGACTTCCATTGTCAGATGAAATTATGATTGTCTCACAGCAAATCGATATTTTTTCAAGAGCTAATGTCATATTTTTCTCAGTTTCCTTCAAGGTGTCCATATGCTCTTCGTGGGTTCTACTTGACGATAAAATATCATCTACATATATAGACAATTTTTCAAAGTTGCCCTCCAAAAACAGAATCTAATCCCCTGACAAATTCTGCTACAGAAACATTTAAACCAAATGGTACAACGCTATACTGAAAGCTTTTCCCACTATAAAAATGCTATATATTTTATGGAGTCGTATTTTAGTTCAGTTTGGTGCAAACTAGATGTTAAGTGAAGACTAGTCATAAAATTTACAATTTCAAGCTTATTTAGCAACTCATCAATATTCTACATCACTATTAGATACCGTTTTTAATGGTTTTCTATGCTGAATTCTATGTGTCCCTATTATTTTCCACTTCTGCATTTTTGCAACACTCTTTCTACTTACTTTCTTTTACATATTGCCGGCCTGGGTGGCCGAGCGGTTCTAGGCGCTACAGTCTGGAACCGCGCGACTGCTACAGTCACAGGTTCGAATCCTGCCTCGGGCATGGGTGTGTGTGATGTCCTTAGGTTAGTTAGGTTTAAGTAGTCCTAAGTTCTAGGGGACTGATGACCTCAGAAGTTCAGTCCCATAGTGGTGCTCAGAGCCATCTGAACCTTTTTTTTTTTTTTTACATATTGGTAAGGTATAAGGCTTAATAAGAAATGGAACATGAGCCTTTAATTTAAGTCTACACTGATAACCTATTACTCTACTTCACAAATATCACTCTACTCCAATAGAGATTTCTAGTTCCTCTGTTAAAGTCTCTACTTCAGATAATTTTTAGCTACTAATTTGCTGTACAAATTAATATTTATTTCATCATTACAAAGTCCATCATCTCCCTCTGTCTCTTCAAATTATTCCAGCCACATGACCAGATTACTTTGGTTATTGTTTCTCCAGAAATCCCGCTTTTTGATTCAGTGAAAATTATTTTTGTATCTCTCCAATTAAAATTTATCTTTGGTTTAAGGTAATGTTCATTTGAAATCTCTGATTTTAATCTAGATTGCTTAATTTCTGACCAAAATTTGTTCATAAAACGTCTTTCAAAGTCTAAAGAACTAATAGTGGATTAATAATTCGATTTGACCATTATAGTTCATCTCCATCTAAATTATTTTTTTACAAATTCAATTTTCAAGTTATCTGACATGTTGGCGTAAAAATTGTCTTTGCACTGACAAATGAAATCTACAGGATGGATTTTCTTATCACCTGGAAAATTTTTGAAATGTATGCTACTGCAAATATTATTCTTATTACTGCAAAAATTTCTAGCTATAGTACTCTCTTCAGGCTCATCTATTGTTGACTTTACATTTGAAATATTCGTAACACATGCTTCAACGTCACTTTTATTTCCAGAAAGGCTGTCATTAAAATTTTTAGTTGTTTCATCTCCTTTCTAAACAATTATATGTGTTTCATTTTCGACTATTGAATGTAGCATCTTGAAATTTTTGGCATTACTTTCAATTTCATAAACTAGGGTTGTTTCTGACCTTTGTGTCTTCACCTCCAACCCTCAGTCCCGTTACTGACTTTTTGGTGTTCATTTAAACTAACTATATTATTTTCAAGCTTTTTTTGTTTTTTTCTGATTTCAAATTACTTTGGTTTTAGTTTTATCCAGGGTAAATGTAGCAAAGAAATATGTTATAGAAGTTGTGTGAAGATATACTGTATTTCCAGAGCAAAACAGGTAAGAATCACGTTTCAACCCTCCTGATGTAATTCTGGTACTCTGTTGAAGAAGCTATTCACAGTATATGTGAGCAATAGCCTTGAATTCTTTACCGTATTTTGAAAGGCCAGTTTTCAGTCTACCATACTTCATCGACATGTTTTCAAATGTGATATGTGCTGCCATCTGTTGACTTTGCTCAGAATCATTGTTACTGTACTAAAGAGCGCGCATATAACGCCCTCAAAGAGATCATGCATGCTATTTTGTATACAAGGGTAGTTTTGTACTGCCATGTGTGTGTTGTGGAGCCTGAAGGTTAGGTTTTATTTCAGAAGGATTACAAATTATGTACGAAACACGAACTGAAGAGGTTCTCTGTCAGGCCAGACAATGAATCGAAAATTGAGAAAACAAACAGAAGGTTGCTGTGAGTAGAGAACATAGTTTTTGGCGTTTCCTTGTTAAATGTCCAATATACAGATACACAGGCTATGTTCAAAAAATTCCAATTTTAGGTTGCATTTCGTTTTAGGGCACTGTACCAGTGTCACTAGGATGTTTAAAAATGATTTTCTTAGATGAGTAGGGAGAAGAATAAGCACACTACGTCAGGGATCTTGATGTTAGAGTCTACGGTATCAGCAGGAAGCAGCTCACGCAATTGGCATGTGAGCATGCAGAGGCTAACAAGTTAGATCACCATTTCAGAAAGACACAAAGACAGTTGGATATCAGTGTGTTCAAGATTACTGCAAAAGTCACCATCTTACTCTTATGACTCCGGAGAAATGCAGTGTAAGCAGCAGACCTGGTCTGAATAAATTCCAAACTGAGTGATTTTTTAAAAAGATTTGAGGCATGTAGTAGGAGAGACCCCCCCCCCCCCCCCCCATGAACCATGGACCTTGCCGTTGGTGGGGAGGCTTGCATTCCTCAATGATACAGGTAGCCATACTGTAGATGCAACCACAACGGAGGGGTATCTGTTGAGGGGCCAGACAAACGTGTGGTTCCTGAAGAGGGGCAGCAGCCTTTTCAGTAGTTGCAGGGGCAACAGTGTGGATGATTGACTGATCTGGCCTTGCAACACTAACCAAAACAGCCTTGCTGTGCTGGTACTGCGAACGGCTGAAAGCAAGGGGAAACTACAGCCGTAATTTTTCCCGAGGGCATGCAGCTTTACTGTATGGTTAAATGATGATGGCATCCTCTTGGGTAAAATATTCCGGAGGTAAATAGTCCCCCATTCGGATCTCCGAGCGGGGACTACTCAGGAGGACGTCGTTATCAGGAGAAAGAAAACTGGCATTCTACGTATCAGAGCGTGGAATGTCAGATCCCTTAATCGGGCAGGTAGGTTAGAAAATTTAAAAAGGGAAATGGATAGGTTAAAGTTAGACATAGTGGGAATGAATGAAGTTCGGTGGCAGGAGAAACAAGATTTTTGGTCAGGTGAATACAGGGTTATAAATACAAAATCAAATAGGGGTAATACAGGAGTAGGTTTAATAATGAATAAAAAATAGGAGTGTGGGTAAGCTACTACAAACAGCAAAATGAACGTATCATAGTGGCCAAGATAGACACGAAGCCCACACCTACTACAGTAGTACAAGTTTGTATGACAACTAGCTCTGCAGATGACGAAGAAATTGAAGAAATGTAAGATGAGATAAAATAAATTATTCAGGTAGTGAAGGGAGACGAAAATTTAATAGTCATTGGTGACTGGAATTCGAGAGTAGGAAAAGGGAGAGAAGGAAACATAGTAGGTGAATATGGATTGGGGCTCAGAAATGAAAGAGGAAGCCTTCTGGTAGAATTCTGCACAGAGCATAACTTAATCGCAGCCAACATTTGGTTCAAGAATCATAAAAGAAGGTTGTATACATGGAAGAATCCTGGAGATACTAAAAAGTATCAGATAGATTATATAATGGTAAGACAGAGATTTAGGAACCAGGTTTTAAATTCTAAGACATTTCCAGGGGCAGATGTGGACTCTGACCACAATCTATTGGTTATGACCTGTAGATTAAAACCGAAGAAACTGCAAAAAGGTGGGAATTTAAGGAGATGAGACCTGGATAAACTGAAAGAGCCAGAGGTTGTACAGAGTTTCAGGGACAGCATAAGGGAACCATTGACAGGAATGGGGGAAAGAAATACAGTAGAAGAAGAACGGGTAGCTCTGAGCGATGAAGTAGTGAAGGCAGCAGAGGATCAAGTAGGTAAAAAGACGAGGGCTAGTAGAAATCCTTGAGTAACAGAAGAAATATTGAATTTAATTGATGAAAGCAGAAAATATAAAAACGCAGTAAATGAAGCAGACAAAAAGGAATACAAACGTCTCAAAAATGAGATCGACAGGAAGTGCAAAATGGCTAAGCAGGCATGGCTAGAGGACAACTGTAGGGATATAGAGGCTTATCTCACTAGGGGTAAGATAGATACTGCCTACAGGAAAATTAAAGAGACCTTTGGAGAAAAGAGAGCCACCTGTATGAGTATCAAGATCCCAGATGGAAACCCAGTTCTAAGCAAAGAAGGGAAATCAGAAAGGTGGAAGGAGTATATAGAGGGTCCATACAAGGGCGATGTACTTGAAGACAATATTATGGAAATGGAAGAGGATTTAGATGAAGGTGAAATGGGAGATACGATATTGCGTGAAGAGTTTGACAGAGCACTGAAAGACCTGAGTCGAAACAAGGCCCTGGTAGTAGACAACATTCCATTAGAACTACAGACAGCCTTGGGAGAGCCAGTCCTGACAAAACTCTACCATCTGGTGAGCAAGATGTACGAGACAGGCGAAATACCCTCAGACTTCAAGAAGAATATAATAATTCCAATCCCAAAGAAAGCAGGCGTTGACAGATGTGAAAATTATCGAACTATCAGTTTAATAAGTCACAGCTGAAAAATACTAACACGAATTCTTTACAGACGAATGTAAAAACTGGTAGAACCCGACCTTGGGGAAGATCAGTTTGGATTCCGTAGAAATGTTGGAACACGTGAGGCAATACTGACCTTATGACTTATCTTAGAAGAAAGATTAAGGAAAGGCAAACCTACGTTTCTAGCATTTGTAGACTTAGAGAAAGCTTTTGACAATGTCGACTGGAGTACTCTCTTTCAAATTCTAAAGGTGGCAGGGGTAAAATACAGGAAGCGAAAGGTTATTTACAATTTGTACGGAAACCAGATGGCAGTTATAAGAGTCGAGTGGCAAGAAAGGGAAGCAGTAGTTGGGAAGGGAGGGAGACAGGGTTGTAGCCTCTCCCCAATGTTATTCAATCTGTATATTGAGCAAGCAGTAAAGGAAACAAAAGAAAAATTCGGAGTAGGAATTAAAATCCAAGGAGAAGAAATAAAAACTTTGAGGTTCGCCGATGACATTGCAATTCTGTCAGAGACAGCAAAGGACTTGGAAGAGCAGTTGAACGGAATGGACAGTGTCTTGAAAGGAGGATATAAGATGAACATCAACAAAAGCAAAACGAGGATAATGGAATGTAGTCTAATTAAGTCGGGTGATGCTGAGGGAATTAGATTAGGAAATGAGACACTTAAAGTAGTGAAGGAGTTTTGCTATTTGGGGAGCAAAATAACTGATGATGGTCGAAGTAGAGAGGATATAAAATGTAGGCTGGCAATGGCAAGGAAAGCGTTTCTGAAGAAGAGAAATTTGTTAACATCGAGTGTGGATTTAAATGTCAGGAAGTCCTTTCTGAAAGTATTTGTATGGAGAGTAGCCATGTATGGAAGTGAAACATGGACAACAAATAGTTTGTACAAGAAGAGAATAGAAGCTTTCGAAATGTGGTGCTACAGAAGAATGTTGAAGATTAGGTGGGTAGATCACGTAACTAATGAGGAGGTATTGAATAGGATTGGGGAGAAGAGAAGTTAGTGGGACAACTTGACTAGAAGAAGGGATTGGTTGGTAGAACATGTTTTGAGGCATCAAGGGATCACGAATTTAGCATTAGAGGGCAGAGTGGAGGGTAAAAATTGTAGAGGGAGACCAAGAGATGAATACATTAAGCAGATTCAGAAGGATGTAGGTTGCAGTAGGTACTGGGAGGTGAAGGAGCTTGCACAGGAGAGATTAGCATGGAGAGCTGCATCACACCAGTCTCGGGACTGAAGACCACAACAACAACAACAGTAGGAGAGAAAGTTTCTTGCTCATCATATCTATAACATGGATGTGAGAGAAATATTTTCTGCTCCAAACAAGATCCCAAAGGTCCATAAATCCAAAAGGAAAACAATTGGTTGAGAAGGTTGTGTCAGCAGAAAGAGGCCAAGCTGTGACAGTTGTCTCTGCAATGAATCCCATCGGTTTCTTCACACCACCAGCCACGATCTTTCCACAAAAAAGGATGAATCCTCTTCAAAGATGGACCACAGGAACTCTTCCCATGGTCTCAGGAAGTGGTTTCGTAAACACTGATCTCTTTGTTGACTGAATAAAGCATTTCAGTGACAATGCCAGACTAAATAAAGATGGCCCAGTCCTTTTGATACTTGACTGTCAGCCATAAACTCCAGCCCCTAGACAGCGTACTCTTTAGGCCACTGAAAACTGTTAACACTCCTGAAGCGGACAAAGGAAGATGCATAACCACTCAGGGACTGTAATTACACTTAGTGACACCTTGCTGGTATTTATTTGTGACATTTGCTAATTTCATACTCTTTGGGTATGTTTTGCGTAGTCTTAAGTGCAGGTGAACCAAACAGTACGAATTTCCCATTTCTTACATTTTTGAAAATTTCAGTACAAATATTACCTCCCTGCTGTTGTTGTTTACTGAACCTGTAGATATTGAGTTAATACATATAAATCTAAAACGATTTCCTTTTGGTATTAATGATAACCCAGATACTTAAGGTTATTCCTCAACTGCACTCTCTTAGGTATGTCCTTTTTCACTGTGTCCATTGCTTCTCCTTGCCTCTTAACATAATTTTCTAGCTTATTTAAACTGTTATTGAACTGTTTACTCTGTTTTTCTGAGTTTTTTTGTTAAACTAGCTCATCTGTCAAACAAACTATTGTTACTACTACTTCTCATGCCCTCTCTCTCCTCAAACTTCAATGTCGACAGGATGTTAAACTGAATCTTCTTTCCTTCCTTTTCTCTCCTCAGAGCCAAGTAAAGATGTACAGAATTACTCACTCCATGATCTATCACTTCATCCTCAAACTCTACACTAATATGACTCTCATCAATACTCTGTGCTACATCCTCCTCCCTTCTTTCATTAACGTCTTCTATCTATACATCATTCATCTTTCCTCAGACATTTGACCAATCAGAAATATCATTCAAAATAAAATTCTAATTCTAACCAAGAAGTTTTTCACACGATCTACACTCACTATCACTTTGAAGAAAAGTAGAAACAACTGACATAACCCATTGACGGTGATGTGTGCTGCTGGCTCAATTGTAAGATGTTGTAGTTTGGCTGAATTTTGCATTGTATTTTTGTCCAAACAGTTGTTTGTCTTTTTTTTATTCTCTCCTTTGTCCAAATTTTGTTTCCAATCTTGATTCTCCAAAATATGTTGTCGAAATATACCTCAAACTTCAAAACTGTGTAAGCACTCTGCTCAAAAATTTACACTGAACCCAGCTCTGCTACCAGATCAGAAGTTTCCAAATAAAAAGTGGACTCTTGTTTGGGTGGGAACAAATACTTAACATATGCTGTCAGCTTTGAAGAGTTCATCTTGCTGCACTTGCTATAGAAAACAAAAACAAGTCGACATCCTAGAGGTACAAATGGGTTGCAATACCCACATTAATTCGAGCAACACTTTTTTTTAGCTTCAATTTTGTTTATTTCGCAGAACAGCTCTACAAAGTTGTTAGAGTGTGTGTCATTTAGAATCGATTACATGTTAACTGATCAGCATAGGTGTCATGTCGATACTTCAACCAAAACTGGGAATACAATAGTGACTCCACATGAGCCTTATACAGGGTGTTACAAAAAGGTACGGCCAAACATTCAGGAAACATTCCTCACACACAAATAAAGAAAAGATGTTATGTCGACGTGTGTCCGGAAACGCTTAATTTCCATGTTAGAGCTCATTTTAGTTTCGTCGTCCACCTACGCTCAATGGAGCACGTTATCATGATTTCATACATACTCTCTACCTGTGCTGCTAGAACATGTGCCTTTACAAGTACGACACAACATGTGGTTCATGCACGATGGAGCTCCTGCACATTTCAGTCAAAGTGTTCCTACGCTTCTCAACAACAGATTCGGTGACCGATGGATTGGTAGAGGCAGACTAATTCCTTGGCCTCCACGCTCTCCTGACCTCTACCCTCTTGACTTTCATTTATGGTGGCATTTGAAAGCTCTTGTCTACGCAACCCCGGTACCAAATGTAGAGACTCTTCGTGCTCGTATTGTGGATGGCTGTGATACAATACGCCATTCTCCAGGGCTGCATCAGAGCATCAGGGATTCCATGCGACGGAGGGTGGATGCATGTATCCTTGCTAACGGAGGACATTTTGAACATTTCCTGTAACAAAGTGTTTGAAGTCACACTGGTACGTTCTGTTGCTGTGAGTTTCAATTCCATGATTAATGTGATTTGAAGAGAAGTAATAAAATGAGCTCTAACACGGAAAGTAAGCGTTTCCTGACACATGTCCACATAACATATTTTCTTTCTTTGTGTGTGAGGAATGTTTCCTGAAAGTTTGGCCATACCTTTTTGTAACACCCTGTATAGGTTTTTCTACAATGATGTAATTGTTAAAAACAGAAATTTAAAGAACTATGAGGAGTGTTGACAGACAACAGTGCATTAAATAAATTATAAAATAAAATCATATTATACAATATATGAAATTCATTATAAAGCAGCCTCATTCAGAATTTAAATAGTCAGATATGTAATTATAAAAATACATATTACATTTTAGTGGATTATTCATAGAACACAGAATATAAATTCTTTGCAGTATGTCTCCAGCCTTAATAAAAATGCGCTTCGTTTTAGTAAAACACTCTTTTCAAAATTGAATCTGGCGGACATGAAATGTTTTGCATTTCATAGTTAGAATCGTATTTTAGTTGCACTCTGTTCTTTGTTTTTTAATTACATTAGTTATAAACTATAAGTCATCAGTTCTGATTAGGACTGATTTATTTTACTTTAATTACTTCCAAATTATTTCTATTTTAAATCTGTTATTGAGAATGATGGTAGCAGAAATATATCAATGTTAAAGAGATACAAACATTCTTACCAGTTGCGGTGTCTACTTGAGGTCTAAGGAAAACATTGTGCAGGTATGATAACAGTTTCCAAAGTATGTGAACGCAAAATTGCTAGTTATAAAATTTAAAAGAAGGAGAATGGTCCTAGCTGTTATGTTTCACTAAGTAGAATATTTTGCTGAAATTGTATAAAATATCTTGACATTGATTATTGCAAAAGCCCCTTTTCATTAACATTGCTGAGCAGGCACATTCTGGTTAAAAACGACTCCTGAAGCGATTAAACCTTATTAGCACATATCTGGTAGCTCACATCATATCAGAATTGAATTTAGGCTGCTATTCTGTTATTAAACATGGAGAGAGTTTAATCCAAAGTGTCTCGTAATGATTTGAGTTAAACAAACTTTTTTAAAAAATCATAAAGCTTGAAACTGTACTACATTTCTACAGCCATTTGCATCTACATCTATGTGGATACACTGCAAATTACACTTAGCACTAGAACTGTGGCCTGGTCACTTGTCACCTACTTCTCAATTCTTTCATTTGTCACACTTTTGCATTTTTGGCGTAGAATGCTGAATTTCTGTGGCTTCCTTTGAAATAAGGTAGTTAGCGATTATACTTAATTTTACATTTTATCAGCACCTTAAGAGAGAAATATTTTTGGGGTGCACTCAGCCTCGTGATGCCAATTGAGGAGCTACTCGACCGAACAGTAGCGGCTCCGGTCAAAGAAAACCATCATAGCGACCGGGAGAGCGGTGTGCTGACACACGCCCCTCCTATCCGCATCCTCATCTGAGGATGACACGGCGGTCGGACGGTCCCGATGGGCCACTTGTGACCTGAAGATGGAGTGCTTTTTAAGAGAGAAATATGAAGATTCACCTAGAACTATGGATGTGTCAGTTCTGACACCTCTGATGCAGCTGCTAAAACAATCGCATTTTTCGTGTAGCTTCATGCTTATTGTTAGATTGGGGTTGGAGAAAAATCGGAAAACTCACATTTATCTCACTGCCAGATGACGTTGCAGTTTTCCAGCGAGGGAGAAGAAGGAGAGCAGGTTGAAACATGTCTAACTGTGTTTGCAAGTATAGCGTAGCGCATGCTTAGTTTAATGAAATATGGTTTTAGTAGTGCATTATACTGTGCGGCTGGTCCTGGCGGAGGTTCGAGTCCTCCCTCGGCATGGGTGTGTGTGTGTTTGTCCTTAAGATAATTTAGGTTAAGTAGTATGTAAGCTTAAGGACTGATGATCTTTGCAGTTAAGTCCCATAAGATTTCACACACATTTGAACATTTGAGTGCACTATAACTGTGTAAATAGTGTTTGCAACATATAAATTTTTTATGACCAAACGTCTATGAACAGAAGAGGATGCGCTAAATGATATTTTGGATCACGAATCTGTGGACGAGCTGCTGGAGACTTCATCTAAGAAAGAATTATCACCACCTGTAATTTCGGATTCTTCATCAGAAGATGATGTTACATCTCAAGATGTTCTACTGGATATTGATGAGGAAGCTATGCATGTTTATGCGTTTGTTTTCATATCAATTATTGTTTATGAATCTGCTCCATAGACACAGATTTCAGTTACAACACTTACGTTTATACGTTGTTACTTTCTTGAATTTTTACAGTTCTTATATTATCCTAATGAACGTGATTTTTATGTTCTAATATTCCAAAATATATTGAATACCAATAAACGTCGTGATACTAAATACTGCCATTACAGGAACAGCTGCCAAAAAGGCTCATGGCAGTGGGCATCACAGACAACAAAATGACCAAGGTTGTGGACTATTTCAGTTTGCTTCAGTTAAGATGGAACGGCCTGGGAAGTGGAAGTTGTGGGTGACTGTTCAGCAGGTAGATATGGACAACAGAATGTTTTCAAAGACCATGCAGGACCATCGTCACATGCAAAATGAAACCTCAGTGAGACCTGCTACAGTGCTTGGCATCTTTTGATAATGGACAAAATTTTGAAACACGTTGCAAAATGCACTAAGACCGAAGCACGTCGAGTATTGGGCTCAGATGATTGGACTGTGAATGGTGAAGAACTGGAAGCTTTTATAGCTGTGTTGTACATCCACGGTGCTTTAGTTGCAAAGAGCTTAGAACCAGGTACATTTTGGTCAATGGAGTGGGGAAATAATTTTGTGAAGCCAACAATGGCTTGTGACAGATTCATAGAGATAATGCGTTACCTCAGATTTGAAATTAGATCCAACATATCAAAACAACTGATAGATGATAAGTTTGCTTTGGTATCAGGAATCTGGCATGAGTTCACTGCGAATGCAGAGTGTAGCTACATACCAGGTCCAAATGAACAATCGATGTGCAGCTTTTTCCATCAACATGCTGTTGCAGATTCACACAGTTCATGCCATCAAAACTGGGGTACACGAAAGAAGCCTCTTCGAAGATCATGACAGCAATTGGGCATACCCTGGGCAACGTCAGGTTTTTCCCTAACAGCCAATCCTTTCAGCACCAGGATATCACAAAACGGCTTTTGTTAAAGCTAACTTTGACGATAATGTCCATAAGAAAGAAGTATTACTCGCTGAAGCATGTAAAAGATACAACTGTGATCTCCTGCTAATTCAAGAGACCCATAGTGGCCCCAACAATAGAATACCTAAGGTCAACGTAATGAAATTAGTAATCGAAAGACCACATGGGCAATATGGCAGTGCAGTCTTCGCCAAAATCGACTTATACATAATATCTGTAGAACTGATATCTCAAGAAGAAATCGAAATCTTGACTATTGAGATTCAGTCTATAAGCCACCGAACAGTGAGCTCAGATACAATGAACCATCCAGCTTCGGCTTACAACTGATGGAACTAGTAATGGGCGATTTCAACTGCTGTAGCTCAACCTGGGGGTACAGGCACACAGACAAAAGTGGGGAGGACCTCGACACCTGGGCAGACTCAACTGGACTGAAATTAATACACGATCCTAAACTTCCATCCTCCCTTAACAGCAGCAGGTGCAGCCACCGACACAACCCTGATAACGTCTTTGTCAGGGAATACATTGCACATCAAACTGGGCATGTTGTGGGAGAACCCCTCCCACATACACAACATCGAACAAAATATGTCTTGTAGAAGCTGTTGTTAAACCAGCAACCACCCAATTCAAAAGACACTTTAACTGCAAGTGTGCTCGGTGGGATAAATTCACCAAAGAACTTGACAAAGAGGTGCACAGCCTAGATGCGAGCCCCAAAAATGCGACGCATTTATTGAATCAGCTAAAACTGTCTCTTGCTAAAACATCCCCCGAGGTTGTAGAACAATGTATATACCTGGCCTTGATAGAAACTCAAAGGTGCTCCTGGAACATTACCAACAGCTCTCTGAGGGAAACTCGTTTTCAGACAAAACAGGTGTAATGGGAGAAGAACTCCTCCAGGCCATATTAGACTCAAGGAAAGCGAAATGGTGTAACTTAATCACAAGCCTAGACATGAAACAGAATAGCCAAAAGGCCTGACAATTTATTAAAGACATCAATAATGACCTACGAACTAACACTCAAAATTTATATAAGGTCACACCAAATCAAATAGAAAATCAGCTCCTACTCAATAGAAAACCAACAGCAAACATGCAAGAAAGAACCTTCGGAGATTCACTCAAGAAGAAGAACTGTGGGTTGTGGTCCCCATCTACAATTTGAAATCTTGAGGATGACGATGTTCCTGGCACTCACTTTCATCTTTGTATCCAAACAGGGTCCCTTGAAGGTAAGAGCGCGGTCGAGTTTGACTCCGAGATATTGTGGCCTGTTGCAATGAAAGAGGTGCTGCCCCCTCCAGGTTATGTTGAGTTTTCTCCTGGCCTCTGTACATTGCAGGTGAAAGAGCAAATAAAAAGTTCTGACCCACTACCAGACGATGGTTACTAGCTATGGTGAACAACTGCATCCTTGAAATGAAGATCCCCAAGATCTGGCAGAAGGCAAAGATAGTAGCCATACCAAAACCTGGAAAAAGCCCTACAGGTCTCAAAAAAATTTGGCCCATCTCCCTCCTCTGTCAGCTCTATTAAGTCCTAGAAAGAATTATCCTCATCCACATCTCTGCACCTGTAGAGTAGAATATTATTGAAGAGCAAGCAGGGTTCTGCCCTCAGAGGTCATGCTGTGGACAAATTTTGAACCTCATGCAGCACATAGAGGATGGCTATGAATGGAGACAAATCACAGGTTCAGATTTTATCGATTTTGCAGCCACGTATGACACCATTAATCATAATAAGTTAATATCACAAATATATAACACCACAAAGGATTACTGACTCGCACAGTTCATCCAGTGCCTGCTGCAGAACAGACGCTACTCTGTTACACTGCACACAAAGAGGAGCCAATGGCGTACCCAGAAAAATGGACTACCTCAAGGCAGCCGATTAGTAAAGATGTTCACTCCTTCATCTACACAGATAACGCAGTCATTGCTGCTAAGGGCAAAACATTTGAAGAAGTGGGAAGAAAACACAACAGTGCTTGAGAATCTAGCTGATTACTATGACGGTAATCATGTCAAGCCAAAACCAACAGAAACCCAGGTCTGCACTTTTCACCTGCAATGTACAGAGGCCAGGAGAAAACTCAACATAACCTGGAGGGGACAGCACCTCTTTCATTGCAACAGACCACAATATCTTGGAGTCAAACTCGACCACGCTCTCACCTTCAAGGGACCCTGTTTGGATACAAAGATGAAAGTGAGTGCCAGGAACATCGTCATCCTCAAGCTTTCAAATTGTAGATGGGGACCACAACCCACAGTTCTTCTTCTTGAGTGAATCTCTGAAGATTCTTTCTTGCATGTTTGCTGTTGGTTTTCTATTGAGTAGGAGCTGATTTTCTATTTGATTTGGTGTGACCTTATATAAATTTTGAGTGTTAGTTGGTAGGTCATTATTGATGTCTTTAATAAATTGCCAGGCCTTTTGGCTATTCTGTTTCATGTCTAGGCTTGTGATTAAGTTACACCATTTCGCTTTCCTTGAGTCTAATATGGCCTGGAGGAGCTCTTCTCCCATTACACCTGTTTTGTCTGAAAACGAGTTTCCCTCAGAGAGCTGTTGGTAATGTTCCAGGAGGACCTTTGAGTTTCTATCAAGGCCAGGTATATACGTTGTTCTACAACCTCGGGGGATGTTTTAGCAAGAGACAGTTTTAACTGATTCAATAAATGCGTCGCATTTTTGGGGCTCGCATCTAGGCTGCACACCTCTTTGTCAAGTTCTTTGGTGAATTTATCCCACCGAGCACACTTGCAGTTAAAGTGTCTTTTGAATTGGGTGGTTGCTGGTTTAACAACAGCTTCTACAAGACATATTATGTTCGATGTTGTGTATGTGTGGACGGGGACCACAACCCACAGTTCACCGTACATCAGCTCTAGCGTTATGTTTCTCTGCTGTGGAGAACTTGGTACCTGTATGGGAAAAATCCACCCATGTAAAACAAGTAAATATAGCTCTGAATGAGACAGGACGCATCATAACAGGATGCATCCGCCCAACTCCCACAAGCCAGCTGTATCAACTTATGGGCATATCTCCTCCATACATCAGAAGGAGAACAGCTCCAGAAATCGAGAAAGAAAAACAAGAAACAGATCCCAGGCATCCAATGTTTCGACACTACCCCCAAACTAAAAGACTTAAATCAAGGAGCACTTTTCTACAAACAACTGATCTAGCCCCTTTACCGCCTCAAGCACAAAGAGAACAACTGTGGCGAAACTCGGAACCAGGAAGAACCTACAGCTGGCTTCGAACTTCCATAGCCATGTGGAAAGCGTTGAATAGATTAATAACGGGTGCATCACGATGTGAAGGAATGAGGCTATATCAGTATGGAGGAACTCTGCGAATGTGGAGAACTGCAAAGCCCACAACATCTACTAGTCTGCAGGAAATTGGACGAACTTTGCGTGATACAGGACCTACTAACAACAAATGACAGGGCTGTACAAGCTGCAACGTACTGAGTTTGGCGTGCGACATAAAGATTGTAATCCCAGAGGGAACCATACCAGCTCTTTTAAATGAATGGTGTTTTCTGTGTTTTCGTGTTTTACTGTATTTAATCTTCACTTCTCTCACTACCATGTATAGTATTGCTTTATGTTTTCTCTTTATTGTAATCTTAAAGATTTTGTAAAAATGACATCTTGGATACGATAAATAAAATCAAAACCGGATAAATACGGGCAAAGGTATTGGATGGCAGTAGATAAAGACTGTAAATATATTGTAAATACCTTCCCTTATCTAGGGAAGAATGACACTAGGCCGAGTGATGAACGTCTTGGCGATTTTGTTGTGAAAAAATTGATGCTGCATTACCTCAATAAAGGAATAAATGTCACATGTGACAATTTTTCACCTGATTGGCTCTCTCTGAAATTTTGAAAGCATATGCTACAAGTCTAATGGGCACCATAAATCTCGCGCGGAAATTCCGGTCTGTATAAAGAAGGCAAAAGAAGTGCTACACAGCACGGAATAGCTGAAGAAGAATGATGCTGCACGGACAGTTTACCAGGGAAAAATCAACAAGAATGTCCTGATTCTCAGCATTATGAATCCTTATGTTAAAATTGAAGATGGTTTCTAAAATAAGCCAAATAGAGTTACATTTTATAAAGGCTCTAACTACGGAGCGGACATGGTTGACTAAATGGCTCACAAATATTCTGTCAAAGCACCTTCGAGATGTTGACCTGTTCTCACATTTTGCAACTTACTGGATTTGGCTGGGCTAAATGCCTGGGTACTGTACAATGTTCTAAACGAGAAAAAGTTGAAATGCAGAGACTTCATACTGCAGCTGAGGTAAGAGATTACTGAGAAGTACGCAGCAACTAAGAACACTGGTACCTCCATCACACCTTATGACGAAGCAAGCTGGCATCTTTTTACTTCCTATCTTGTTTTCCCATCTACCTCCTTAAATTCATTCTTCATTTTTGACTAATTATCATTAACATACATGAGTATTATCTGCATTTCCATAAAACAAAAAGGTTGAGCCTCAGTCTTAAAGAATATAGCACCGGGACTAATTTTGTGCCCAGTTTTGTGTAGGTAATTAATTTACTAATTTATTTTGACTATTCCTGGTTAATGTCTTTTGTTATAGGATGAAATCAGTGATTGTTTTGTGACATAGATTCTATTGTTGACTTACAAACAAATATAAATTTTGTACTAATTATAAACATTTGGAAGAAGAATTACTAGGATTCTTAAAGTATGTATTTGGCTCTATCCAAAAAATGTTACCAAAGCCAGCCCTCAATTAATTCCAAAGTAATTACTGGGTTTGTCAAAAGTGTTGTTTGTGTAGCTATATCTGTTAATTTCATTGTTTAAACAAATAATTTGGCCTAACCCTTGGGGTAGAAGGAACTGTACAAAAGGAGGTATTTTTCTATATATTCAGTTAATTGGATGAGTAATGTTATAATTGTAATTTCTGTAACTTAAGAAACATCGAACAATGTGTAGTTTCAGTGCCTATTATTGTGAGGATATACAAAGGCCCGATTTTTGGTCCCAAGACAGTCAGTCCGCGGCCGATTTTCAGATGAGAAACCGGTATTGCTTAAGTCAACAACAGTGCATCAATTTAACCGTGGCATAACTGTGACACAAATAGGCTGTATGTTAAAATATTGAGTGCCTGTTCAATAGTGCCACACATACCGTATTATTCTGCAAGAACTGTGTGGTTAGATTTTTATTGCTCATAGATGTTCAATGGCAAACTATTGTACCAGTATGTTGATGTGTGCCTGCAAACTACTAATGAGGCTTATCAAAAGTTAGCCAATAGTGAACTGGCCATGTTAACTGTGTAATATGGGGGGGTTGTGAACACTGAAAGTAAAGAACTGTGAAGTGGAACTGTGCAGCTGTTGGCTACATCATTTACAGTAGTCAGTGTAGAACTTCCACCCCCCTCCCATTTTTCAGCCAGTATAACAACACAGCACGTCGACACCCAGGACTATCAACGAAGAAATAAAGCAGGCAAACTTCACAACCTGAAGACATTCCCGACAGACAAGAAAAGCGAACACGTTGCCCTGTAAAGTCTAACTGTGAAGGAGAAAAATCATTTGACAAATGGCATATGTGCAAGAAAACTGTTGGCAACAAATGTGCATCAAAAGATTAGTATTTGTGCTCATTATGTGATGGCAGTCAGTAAAGGCACCCATCAAATGTGCGTAGGTTTTGCAAAATAATTAATGATAATTTGTGAAATCTACTTTATTTTAGTTGATTTCATAATAAATATTCCAGCACTTCAGATTCATTAGAGGTAACAAAATAAGCCACTGACACAGGGTAATAGAAAGGGAAGGATACGTAGGTCATTCGTGACCCAGACACGGTTCTAGGTATATCCAAATATCGGCAGTTCCGGTGTTAAGTACCCGGCAGAATGTTCATCGAACAATCTTCACAATGATTCTCTATTATTCCACTCTCTAACAGCGCGCAGAGAAACTAACACCTATATCTTTCCCTGTGAGCTCTGATTTCCCTTATTTTGTTATGATGATAGTTTCTTTCTATGTTAGGAAAGAGTCAAAAAAATATTTTCACTTTCCGAGGAGAAAGTTGGTGACTGGAATTTCGTGAGAAAATTCCGTCACAGCGAGAAACGCCTTTGTTTTAATGGTGTCCATCCCAAATCCTGTATCATGTCCGTGACACTCTCTCTCCTATTTCGCGGTAATACAAAACGTGCTGCTATTCGTTGAACCTTGTCGATGTACTCCATTAATCCTGCCTGACAAGTATCCCAGAGGGCGCAGCAATACACCAAAAGTGGACGGACAAGCATAGTGTAGGCACTCTCATTAGTAGATCTGTTACATTTTCTAAGTGTTCTGCCAATAAGACGCAATCTTTGGTTTGCCTTCCCCACAACGTTTTCTACGTGTTCTTTCCAATTTAAATTTTTCGTAATTGTAATTTCTAAGCTTTTAGTTGAATTTATGGCGTTTAAATAAGACTGATTTATTGTGTAACCGAAGTTTAATGGATTCCTTTTAACATTCATGTGGATGACCTCACACCCTTCATCATTCGGGGTCAATTGCCAATTTTGGCACCATTCTGATATATTTTGTAAATCGTTTTCCAATTTCTTTCGATCTTCTGATGAGCTTACTAGGCGATAAACGACAGCCTCCTCTGTAAACAACCTAAGACGACTGCTCAGACTTTCTCCTAAATCTTTTATATAGATAAGGAACAGCAGATCGCCTACAGCACTATCTTCAGGAACGACAGAAGTTACTTCTGTTTTACTCGATGACTTTCCGTCAATTGCCTGCAGATGTGGCCGAGCGGTTCTAGACGCTTCAGTCTGGAACCGCGCGACCGCTACGGTCGCAGGTTCGAATCCTGCCTCGGGCATAGATGTGTGTGATGTCCTTAGGTTAGTTAGGTTTAAGTAGTTCTAAGTTCTAGTTGACTGATGACCTCAAATGTTAAGTCTCATAGTGCTCAGAGGCATTTGAACCATACTTTTCCGTCAATTACTACGAACTGTGACGCCCCTGGGAGAAAATCACGAATTCAGTCATGTGACTCAGACAATATTCCATAAGCATGCAATTTCACCCTAAACTGTTTGTATGGTACAGTGTCAAAAGCCTTTTGGAAATTTAGAAATACGGAATCAATTTGAAATCCATTGTCAATAGCACTGACTGTGTAAAGAGCTAGTTGTGTTTCACAAGAAAGATGTTTTCTAAATCCGTGTTGACTGTCAATAGACCATTCTCTTCGAGGTAATTCATAATGTTCGAACTCAATATCAGTTCCAGTATCCTGCTGCATATCGACATTAATGACATGGGCCTGTAATTTAGTGGATCACTCCTAATGCCTTTCTTTAATATTGGCATGACCTGAGCAACTTTGCAGTATTTGGATACAGATCTGTCGTCGAGTGAGCGGTTGTATATGACTGGTGAGTATGGAGCTATTGTATCAGCATATTTTGAAACTAACCTAATTGGTATACAATTGGGACCAGAAGGCATGCTTTTATTAAGTGATTTAAGTTGCTTCACTACTCCAAGGATATCTACTTCTTACTCATGTTGGCAGCTGTTCTTGATTCGAATTCTGGAATATTTACTTTGTCTTCTTTGGTGAAGGAATTTCAGAAGGCTGTGCTTCGTAACGTTGCTTTAACAGCACTGTCGTCGATAGTATTTTCATTGCTATCGCCCAGAAAAGGCATTGATTGTGGTTTGCCACTAGCATACTTTACTTACGACCAGAATCCTTTGGCTTTTCTGCCAGGTGTCGACACAAAAATTTGTTGTAAAAGGTGATTCGTCTTGGAGATTTTGCGTTCTTTTAAATTTGGCAAACTTTTTTCATTGTTTTTGCAACAGAGTTCTGACCTGTTTTGTGAACCGTCGAGGATCCGCTCAGTAGTTTGTTAATTTATTTGGTACAAGTCTCTCAATTGCTGTCGATACTATTTCTATGAATTCATGCCACACCTGGTCTACACGGGCATTGTTTATTTGGAAGGAGTGGAGATTGTCTCTCAGGAAGGCTTCAAGTGAATTTTTATCTGCTTTTTTGGAAAGATACATAGTTTGCTTATTTTCGCCCTTTAAGACTGAAGCCATGTCGGTCAGCATGTCAGTTTTAGGAAAGATAGCGAACCTGTGACTGTTTATATTGCTATTCTTTGTATATACATATTCAACATCCCCTGTTGGTCCTATCAGCGTGAGTTCCACACACCTGGGCCGTGTTCTTGGCTAGGTCATACAAGTATTTTCTAAGCGATCTCCTTCTTAGACTGATTGTATTTCCCTAGTATTCCACTAATGAGCTTAAGTCTGCCACCTGCTTCAACTTTGACTGTGTCGATGTGATCGGAACTTTTATTTCTGTACTGGTTGTTATATCCAAATATTTGTAGAAGTTGACTGTTTCCAACTGTGACTCGTTGACACTATAGTCATTTTCATTTTGTGAAGTGCTAAATTTTATATTTCTTAACATTAAATGCAAGCTCCCAATCTTTGAACAACTTTGAAATCTTGTCAAGATCTCATTGAATATTTGTGTAGCATGTTTAGGTACTATTTCGTTATAGACAACTGCATCATCTAAGAAAAGTCTTAGGGTACTATTTACATTGTCCACAAAGTCATTAATATACAACATAAACGGCAAATGGCTCAACATACTTCCTAGTGAAGTTACTTGTACATCTGGCTATGACACTCTATCCACGACAACGTGCTGTGTCCTTGCTGCCAAGATATCCTCAGTCCACTCCAAAATCTCGCTCAGTACTCCATGTGATTGTGCTTTCGGTAATAACTGCATGTTTGATACCAGCTTAACTGCTTTTTAGATGTCAAGAAATACTAGATCTACCAGACACTCTTGTTCAAAGGTAACTGGGTGTCATGTATGAAAAGTGAAAATTATATTTCAAGTGATGGATGTTTTCAGCATCCATGCTGGTTGACAGAGAGGAGGTCATTTTGTTAAGTGAAAATTATATTTCAAGTGATGGATGTTTTCAGCATCCATGCTGGTTGACAGAGAGGAGGTCATTTTGTTCGAGATACCTTGTTACATTTGTTCTAAAGTTTCACCATGAACATATATCAAGGATACTGGAAGTTAGTTTTGTGGATTGTTTCTGCTGGCCTCCTTTTAATCTGGTGGTACATGTGCTTTCTTCCAGACACTTTTTTGTTCGAGAGATCTACATTATATTGTGACTGAAAGAAGGACTATTTCAGCTGCTAATTTGATGTAAAATTTGATCCCATCAAACTCTGGTGCTTTGTTCAGTTTTAACGATTTCTTCTGGTTTTCAAAGCCACTGACTCTAATATGTAGCCATGTGGGGTAGCTGTTCGGTCTGAGGTGCCTCACCACATTTCGTGTGGCTTTCCCCGTTGGAGGTTCGAGTCCTCCCTCGGGCATGGATATGTGTGTTATTGTTAGCGTCAGTTAGTTTAAGTTAGATTAAGTAGTGTGTAAGCCTAGCCTCAGCAGTTTGGTCCTATAGGAGCTTACCAAAAATTTCCAAATTTTACTAATATCTATTTCACCTATGTTTGCAGTCGCACATGAATTAAATTCGACCTATAATACTAGATTTCGTTTTCAAAGGTACTGTTGCAATAAATACACTAGCAATTCAATAATTACCATGTAAAATAACAATAATAATTTTCAGTTAGACAATGGAGTATATCAAACCAACAATGTCCATGACTACTGGTAGTCACAAGCTGCTGCTGCACTGCTACACTCACTTGTTGATGTTTTCACAGTGATGCCAAACAGGTAGGAGCACTTGTACCAGATGTAAAGATTGAACGTTCACAGATGTGTACACAAGGTTTCCATTTAGAAAAACATTTCTATTGCAGCTAATACACTCTAAAAATTAATGCACACAAATGTAGCCAGATGGTCTCAAAGATATATACTATTTAATTTTTTAAAAAGAAAATGTTATGCATAAATTGCTTAGCACCCAACGATGCAGACTAGGAAAAAGGAGAGGCTACAAGAAAAATACGACTAATAACAATAATAACTTTTTCAAGATAGGGAAAGAAAGAACATCTATAAATTCTAAACACTGTGCTGTTTGGGGAGAGTTGTAAAGTACCGGCCACATTAGGTATTTTTTCAAAACATTTTTAAAAAAGCATGGGAAATGGAAGTACAACAACCGTAACATTCAAATATTTATTTATAGCAATACTTTAGTGCTTCAACTAAATAAACTAAAAAATTATCAAAAATGACTGTGGTGAAAAACCAACACCCAGTATTGGAGACTTTACAGACTCATTAATTACAACTGTAATTATGTATTTTTGGCTAACAAATGATACTTTTCATTTATTTATGTGTCATTCTAAATAAATGGAATGTGCAATAGACAAATAGGTAATGTTTATGCATGGTAGTTGTCACACTTATAGTAAAGGAGATTTTCTTGGTCCATGAAAAACACACATTCCCACCCCTTGCATGATGTTCACTGAACCCAATTTTCAATTGTTGATTTGCAGCAAATAATACACTCTGTAGTGCTGTCTTCTACATTAGTGTCAATTTTAGAACTTCTGTTCTGTGGAATATTTGACTACAAGTGTTTTCGATTTATTTTCACTTTTTTTCTTTCTTTTCCTGATCACTCTTCTTCTCTTTTCTTAGGGCTACATATACAAGCTTCTCTGTGCATTCTTCTAATTCATTCTCAAGCAAATCTTCATAGGGGTTGTCACTAAATATTTCACTTTTTTCACTACTTCTCTTCCTACTGACAGTTTTCATTCTCGCTTTCTCTGACACTGGAGAAATTTTGTCCGTGACTGTTTGGAATAAAGACAAAATGTAGCTTCCATATCAACTGAAGCACCCAGAAGTGCTTGGAGAAGAAGCAGGAGCAGAATCTACTGTGGAAAGACTTGCTGATGCAACGGAGAGTACGATGGCATAGCTTCAATCACTGACACAGAAGAAGTTGCAGTTACAGAGCCTGGTTCTTCTGAAGAAGCTTTTAGGCCTACAGCACTAAAAACCATGGATCTTGAAAGAGCTATCAGACTTTCCTCAGAGAAGTGAATTGCACCAGGAATTCTAAATTTGTAAAGATGTCTTTCTTCAGTGAGTGGAGCCCAGTGGAGGAAAATCCAGAAGTTGCAAAGTCCATCCTGGAAATAGCCTTGAATGCAACTCCTACGAAATCAACAATGTCCCTTTGAGTTATTGTAAGAGAGCGATTTTGGTTCTTCCATCCAGCACAGACTTCATTGTAAGCCACTTTGAAGGGTCTCATCACTGCACAGTCAAACAGAAGTATGTTTGTAGTACGACGAGGAATGTTTATCACATGCACACTGTTATTTCTGGCTCACAAAATCACTTGAATTTCCATGTGTGAGCTGTGGCCATCTAAAATTATAAGAGCAGGACTTTCCTTTGTTGCGTTCATATGAGCAACAAATATCTTTAGCCAGAGCAAAAATTAATTTCCTGTGATCCACCCACTTTGTTCACAACCAAAGATACTCCCCTCTGGTCCATCCTTTTTTAGATCATCAACCATTTTCGCTTTCACAAATACAAATAAAATTGGTAGGAATACATCACCTGTAGCGTTGGGCAGTCATATTGCTTTCTCTTTCTCCAGACATGATTTTATTAACTTGTTTTTGCCTTTTTGAGACAGAACTATTGTGGAGTTTTCATCAACACTGACACACCAGTTTTGTTACAGTTGAAGATTTTTGAGGGATCAGACTTGCATTTTGGTAACGTTGTCTCATACTTCTTATAAACCAAGTCTACCTGTTCTTTGTTGAAACCGACCCTTTGGATACTTGTTGATTGAGATTTCCATAAAGAGAGTTCAGTATGGCAGTCTACAACTTCATAGCAAAATTTATCACATGGTGTTTTTCTCCTTTCTTGGATCAGTACAGGATTTTAAATTCCTCAGCCATTTCAAATACAAATTTTAAAAATTCTTTTTTATTCATTGGCATTGTTCTATTATCTAGATCTACCAAATCCTCAACTAAGCTTGATTCTAATACTTCTGAAATGATCTGCTTGAAACAACCAAGCAGGGACTTCATTTAAGCATCCCTGTCATGTTTTAAATGCTCTACTGTATCTACCTGTAACCTCCCCCTCACTTATCGACCTTAATGACAGTGAAAAATTAAATCGCATGTACCTAATGGAAATTTGGGGAAAAGCAATCGTCACCGAAGTCAATTTGTCGGTAAAGATGGAGGAAAGGGTTACATCTAAATGAAAGGAAAAATGCAAATGAAACTGGTGGAAATTAATTTTGAAAAGGGGTAAAGTTAATAAAGAAAGTAAATGTGCGGCCGTTACATTAACAATTAACTAGCGGTAATTAGATATTTGAGATTTGGGGGAAATTACGGTCGCCAGTCCTAAGGACAATTACTATAGTAACTGAAAACAGAAAGGTTATTACACAATAATTAGCACTAGAAGCCTTGCAACTGAAGGTTGACATGTGTAGTGTCAAAACTGAAAGTTTGTCAGAAGTAATAAATTTCCCTACACTCTGACTTAATTTAGCAAAAGAATTAATAAAACTGGAAAATCGAAAGTTAATTTAGTGACTGAAGTTAATAGTGAGCTTTCTTTCTGAATACGGTTAGTCTTGGACTACCTCAACAATCATTTCAAAAGCTACTTGAATCTACGCAATTTAGAGATAAGAGATTTAACTTTGAACTTGAATTAAATGATTCTGAACAATTAACAATAGTAAAATTTAGTACGTACAAAGCTGAGCTGCAGTCACAGGTAACTAAGATACGGTAACAAAACTCGCACTCTGAATTTGTGCTTGTGTAATCTAAATATTGTAGCCAGCTATGAATACCTTAACTGAACTTTGAAATTAAAGCAGTGAAATCGAATGATGCTGTGGTTTGAATTTCAACGACACTCGGGCTTATTTCGGAAAAGGAAGGGACCCTGCTTAGCAATGCAATTGGGACAATGAGCAACAAAGGTTCATGCTACGTTGCTGTAATTTAGTTATGAAACAATTTTAAAAGTTTGAAAAGCTGAGGTCTACCATACAGTTCTAAAACTTTACATGCTTCCAGTCTTCCTTGATGGCTGATTGAAGGTTTGAAGCCGTCGATTGAGGAGGTGGCGACAGTCACTCATTTCGGCCGTCGCTGTTGCAGAAGCTGGATGTTGGCGCGCCTTCTTCTCGACACAGTCACCAGACGAAACGGGCTCTTGATGTGCGCCAGCTAATGCTTCCCGTCCGCGACACCACGTCAGAAACTATCATCGCAAATCGAGCGCAATTACATGCTGCCAAACCCCGAAAGCGCGGCAACTCGTGGGAGCGTCACTCAACACACCTGCTCCACTGCACCACCCCAGCCAGACTCTCTCTGCTCTGCCCGCGCTCCACGCGCCAGAGTTAACCCTACCAAAGATCCTAAACACTTAGGTTCTCCACACGACCTATCGATGTATTCATTTGATAGCATAGTTTTCCCTAGGCCAGACCCAGCGTATAAATACAAATAATATTCACAAAACAAACCAACATAAATGCATAAATATATATATATATATATATATATATATATATACAAACAGTAAAAAAGTTACAATATATAAAGAGACAGAAATGTCATAACTTGAGGTAACAAAACAAGGAAAAAGAATTATAGTACAATAGATGGAAATAGGAGGATATGCATTTCCGGCGTTACACGTGCCCCACATTCTCTGAGGGTGTTCGTGTAAAATAAACAGACTCAGAAAATGTCCCAAAAAAGAAACAGCGGAAATACATATGCTCAAAACATCAACAAAATTTAGCATTCGTCTAATTAACCATAAATCAATTTTTAGACCATAATAATTGAGTGGAGACACTCCTAATCTTATTCCACTCTGTCATCTTGCACAAAACAAAACAGGTTGACAACATATTAAAATTCATAGAAAACATAGAAAATGGTTTAGCTATTCCAAAATCGTCAAAATTCGTAGCACTATCAAGAAATGGAATACTATTTACAAAATTAATCAGAGTACATGGTCATAAAAACAGGTAGATCAAAATACGCAAATTAATTATTAATTACATATTATACACATTTTTATGTAACCTTTTCATAATTAATATTCTTGTCATGAGAGTCCAATTAATGCTAAGCAAGAAAATAATATTCAGCATATCGAAAAACCATAAATATTGACAGCAGAATTCTTTCAGCTGTCCGGGAAGAAAAACAATTCCGCCTTCCTTACTCGCAAGTCTAAAGAATGCCGACAGCGGCACATGAGCCGACAGCGGCTCCGCCCCGCCAGTATTGTTGCGCCCGCCTGTGCGGCACGCTTGATCTCACTCGCCTGTGTAACGGCATTTCCAGAACGTCCGTTTCACTAAATTCTTTCGGAAAAACTCACTCCCGAGTAATCTCAAGGAGTCCATTAACACAATCACAGTGGATAACTCAACACTGTCCATCATCACACGCATGTACTAGCCTCAAACTTAAAACAGCGTCTAAGTACATCATCAATGACTATTAAACACATATTCATGAAATCTTACAGCTAGTTACAAAATCATATTTACATTCCTTAACCTACTGTGACTCAGCTGAAAACTTAAACTAGCAGTTTGGATTTTTCAACTGACAAATAATCACTCTCTCTTAAATCATTTAGTAAAAATAATTACTTATTAATTACAACTTCTTTCATGTCCTCTTGGTGAGGCAAAAGCATGGCAATCTAGCAAATCGTTTAAATCTTACACTCTATATTTACATACTGTACAAATTACCCATTCTGTGGTATTAATCAATCCTTGGTTGGTACAATTTCAAGTCTACAATGTTCTGTGTACGTAATAGTTTTCCAGAGCTTGGATACTCTAAGCAATAAGCATTTGTGTGAGGTATACCATTGACTTTATATGGTCCATTATAAACAAACTTAAATTTAGAGATTTCATTGTCTATCCCGCTAGATTTCTCATGAGCTTTTACAAGTACTAAGTCTCCGATTGCAAACTTAGCAAAACGCGCTTTAGCGTCATGACGACGTATCCGAGCATCGGCTTTTAGCTTCATTACTTCTCACAAACGATCCTTTTTCACACCAATACTAGTGTCAATCCGTGGAGGGAATTTCATTATCTCTTCCACAAGTCCCGGTTTGTCTGAAAACACACTCTTATTCCTCGTTATTACTTCGTACAGGCCTCGTCTTTGTTCGTGTGTTACGTTTGACACACCGTCTACAACACTATCCATTTCACTTTCTACACTATTGTCAATGCCGAGATTCCTCACGTTACAGTAGTACAAATTCATACCTACGTCAATACCATCCGGCCAGTTAACAATGTGTATAGGCTGGTATTGCCTATGTACACCGTCTCCTGCCTCGTCAAAGCTAACTACTATTGTTTTATCTTGTGACGTACATGTCAAAGTTTTGCTTTCGCAGTTAATCACTGCACGGTACTTTAATAGCCAATCTATCCCGATAATTACTTCCGTAGTTAAGTCTGGCACGACGACAAACTCTTGTTCAAATCGTGCCCCACATATCTCGAAGTTGACAAAAATCTGTTTTGTGACCGGTTTACTGGCCTTCCCAGTAGCACCGATAATTTTCACTCCTGTTACTGGCATAACTACGATGCCGGGTCTGTCTTTCAGTAACTCAAATATTTTCCCAGATACAGCACTCAATTCTGCACCGGTGTCAATCAACACGTTTAGTTGTAGGTCGTCCATATTAACAGACACTACTATCTGTCTACACTTGTCCTCGACCGTTTCTTTATTTTCCCACAGTAAATCCTCGTCTATATCCAGGTCATTCCAGAAAAAACCATCCGGCTTTGATCCTAAATCCGGCTTATCTGGCGGCCTTTTCAGCCTCTGTTCACATACAGTTTTAATTTCAACATGTTTGTCCTGAGGCTTAGTCTGTAGCTTGGCCTCCAATACCGAAACCTTTTCCTGTAACTCGTCAGCTAGTGAGTGTTGCTTTGCTATCAATTCACTAATTGTCACCTTCGTTGATTCCACTTTGGTCAGATTGATCTCATCTGCCAATCTACCTGGAGGAATGTGCCCAGTAGTATCTGCAATTACTTCCTCTGGATCTGCGCAACCCACACTGCTACCGTCTGACCGATAACGTCAGCTCTAACCTCATACACGCTGTAATCTACGTGCTTTTCTACCAATCGTGTCCGGCTATCACTAAAATTTTCGTAATCTTTCTCCTTAACACTCTCGCAATGTTTAAACTGGAGGTTTGCGTCGGATGGGTCGGCTACTTCTACCACTACAACTTTCGGTAAGGTCTGCCGGTTAGGGCCAGAATTTTCCGTTACTACTTCAACATCTAACTCCTGCGGGGCGAAACACGACGAATCTTGCTCGTGCTCCCCATTAACATCAACTGTCTCTGGTAAAGTCTGCCTGTTAGGGCCAGAACTTTCTATCATTTCACAAACACTATCTTCCTGTGGGACGAGACGCGGAAAATCCTGCACGCGCTCCCCATAAACACTTCTCCCATACAGGCCCCTATAATCTCTTAGTTCATCGTATAAGCGACCGAACTGCCTTAACCAGACCTCATCCCTCTCTGCATCCCCTCGCTCGATGACGGACGTTTTATCCGACATCTGATCTTCTCTCAACACTTGCGAATCATTCTTAAACTCAATCTTCATTTCCGCTGTGGGTGTTACAGCTGCCACTTTATAATCGTTTTCCGGAACACTACTTAAATTGTTCTCACTGACAGTGAATGTATTTTCTACCGCCGTGTCTACAGCTGATCTACTATTTGTGGGCGCACTCCTTTCTCCTAACACTGGCACACTCTCCCGCCGTTGAATATTCCATACGGAATTTTCATAACGACGACACCTGGGTTTTCTCCTGTTATTGGGCCTCCAAAATTTCTCCACGCCCGGTGGGCCCCTCACCGGCGCGGCTAATGGTTTCCCTGTCTCGTCCCAGCAGACCTGCTCCCCGGATGCTGCTGAGGCGGCTCATCGCACCCTGTGGCGTTATTACTATCCTGTGAAGCCCGTATCACTGGTTTCCGTCATTCCTGTTATTATTTGCATTGTACCGATTGTTATTACGGTCCGAACCATTATTGTTATTGTTGCCATGGTTGCGGTTTGCATCATTCCCATGGTTATCGTTTTTGTTGTTGCTGTGGTACCCGTTGTTGTTACCACGGCCTCTGCCACTACCGCGATTATTGCGCCAATTGTCCTCGTCCTCAACTCTTTCCAGGAAATCATTGATTGTCCTGTAATTGCTTCCTACGTAGCGTTTTGTATCATCTGGAAGCTTCTTGTAGAGTTCCCAGACTATTTCGGATTCCGTGCGGCGATCACGCAAATACTGTAACTTGCGGATCTAGCCCTCACAAAACTCCTTCATCAAGCCGCGCGAATTCGCATCGAAAGGCCTCGATACGACAAATTCGCGCCAGACACTTTGCTGTTTTTGCTCTGACCAGTATTCAGCCAGAAACAAATTTTTAAACTCGTCAAAAGTCAGGTTGGTAATGTTGAGGTTTAAGCCCCAACGCTTGGCATCACCAGCCAACACATCAATAACCGCATTAATTTTTCTCTCATTAGTCCATGATCTGGGTAAAACTCTTTCACAATTTTTAATGAAATTCGTCGCGTGTATACCGCCTATTTTCAAGGGGTCGAACCGCTCCTCTTTCGTCAACAATTCCGAACTATGGGCACAGATTGGCACATAGCTCTGTTTTTCTTCAAGTTTCTTTTCTAATTCCGACACTCTCGTAATTACTTGGCAAGTGGTTGTCGCAAGCGTTTCTACTTCCCTTTTTTTCTCTTCGCAGGTATTAGCCCGCTTCGTCACTTTGGTATCTACTTCGAATACTAAAGCCTTTAAAGTTTCCACCTTCTTTTGATCCTCTTTTTTCACTAATTGAATTTGTTCCGTCACCTTATTCTCGATGATCGGAGCAACTGCTTCTCCTACACTTTTCTCGATTCTGCTAATTTCAGAATAAAAGCGAGTATTTATGCTCGCAATTTCCGCCTGAAAGCCTATCATTTCCTGTTTAAGATTACCGATTTCGATATTAATCACAACAATATCTTCTGCGATTTTATCAACTTTTGTGTTAACAACTCCAACATTGTTGTTAACAACATTAATAGCTTTGTTCTGATTGTCTAGCTTTCGTTCAATTTTTTCAGGCTGAGGTTCTTGCTTGGCAGCCTGAGCTTCTTGCTTGGCAGACAGAGCTTTAATTTATGCCGATTGACTCTTGATTTCGTTAATCAAAACATTCAATAAATCAGTTAAATTCCCGGAAACTACCGGTTTTACTTCCGTAGCGGCTTCCTCTTTAATTGTCCCCCCGTATTCGTCATCAAGGGATTCAGATTTGATTTTCACTTCCGATTCCGAAACATTTTCTAAGGTTTGGAATTCCATTTCTGCTCTTTGTTGCGTTTCGGCGGTCGCGTCTTTCATGCTAGCCGCCTGCCCCTGAAAAATGGGTACCGCGGTGCGCGTTTCCCATTGTTCGACAGATTGTTCCGTATCCAAGTCTATCAAATTTTGGTAATTGTTGCCTACACTCATTTTAATAATTTCCAATATAACCGCCAAATCTCAAATCTAATTAGGATTCCTCACACTAGTATTCTCGCTGACGTATCGACCATTTCGTAACCAGTACTTTGTTACGAGATTTGCACAATGCAAAATTCGTGTCCAGAATAACCTCAGATCTGAAGATTGTCCTGTCACCAGGTCGCCACGTGTATCCTCCCCCTCACTTATCGTCCTTAATGACAGTGAAAAATTAAACTGCGTGTATCTAATGGAAATTTGGGAAAAAGCAATCGTCACCGAAGTCAGTTTGTCGGTAAAGAGGGAGGAAAGGGTTACATCTAAATGAAAGGAAAAATGCAAATGAAACTGGTGGAAATTAATTTTGAAAAGGGGTAAAGTTAATAAAGAAAGTAAATGTGCGGTCGTTACGTTAACAATTAACTAGCGATAATTACATATTTGAGATTTGGGGGAAACTACGGTCGCCAGTCCTAAGGACAATTACTATAGTAACTGAAAACAGAAAGGTTATTACACAATAATTAGCACTAGAAGCGTGGCAACTGAAGGTTGACACGTGTAGTGTGAAAACTGAAAGTTTGTCAGAAGTAATAAATTTCCCTACACTCTGACTTAATTTAGCAAAAGAATTAATAAAACCGGAAAATCGAAAGTTAATTTAGTGACTGAAGTTAATAGTGAGCTTTCTTTCTGAAGCACATCGAAATTCAGTAAAATACGGTTAGTCTTGGACTACCTCAACAATCATTTCAAAAGTTACTTGAATCTACGCAATTTAGAGATAAGAGATTTAACTTTGAACTTGAATTAAATGATTCTGAACAATTAACAATAGTAAAATTTAGTACGTACAAAGCTGAGCTGCAGTCACAGGTAACTAAGATACGGTAACAAAACTCGCACTCTGAATTTGTGCTTGTGTAATCTAAATATTGTAGCCAGCTATGAATACCTTAACTGAACTTTGAAATTAAAGCAGTGAAATCGAATGATGCTGTGGTTTGAATTTCAACGACACTCGGGCTTATTTCGGAAAAGGAAGGGACCCTGCTTAGCAATGCAATTGGGACAATGAGCAACAAAGGTTCATGCTACGTTGCTGTAATTTAGTTATGAAACAATTTTAAAAGTTTGAAAAGCTGAGGTCTACCATACAGTTCTAAAACTTTACATGCTTCCAGTCTTCCTTGATGGCTGATTGAAGGTTTGAAGCCGTCGATTGAGGAGGTGGCGATAGTCACTCATTGTCGGCCGTCACTGTTGCAGAAGCTGGATGTTGGCGCGCCTTCTTCTCGACACGGTCACCAGACGAAACGGGCTCTTGATGTGCGCCAGCTAATTCTTCCCGTCCGCGACACCATGTCAGAAACTATCATCGCAAGTCGAGCGCAATTACATGCTGCCAAACCCCGAAAGCGCGGCAACTCGTGGGAGCGTCACACAACACACCTGCTCCACTGCACCACCCCAGCCAGACTCTCTCTGCTCTGCCCACGCTCCACGCGCCAGAGTTAACCCTACCAAAGATCCTAAACACTTAGGTTCTCCACACGACCTATCGATGTGTTCGTTCGATAGCATAGTTTTCCCTAGGCCAGACCCAGCGTATAAATACAAATAATATTCACAAAACAAACCAACATAAATGCATAAATGTAAATATACAAACAGTAAAACAGTTACAATATATAAAGAGACAGAAATGTCATAACTTGAGGCAACAAAACAAGGAAAAATAATTATAGTACAATAGATGTAAATAGGAGGATACGCATTTACGGCGTTACATACCAAAGTGCTTTTTGGGACAGAAAAATGAATCGAAGCCTGTCCTATTCTCATTTTGTTGAATAGGACTTGCTCAATAGCAATCTTCATGGCATCCTTGGACTAAAGTCCCCTTTTTTCTCTTTATCTACAGAGTGAAATGTGCATTGAAAGGGAAAAATTATATTAGCACAGTTTACATTTTTACTAATACTGTACTTCAGATACCTGGTACTGAACAAGTAACAGGCAAATGAAGCATGGGAAGAATATAAATTTATCATCATGAACTAACTTTTAAAACTGAAGTTCAGTTACCTCTATCCATTCACAATGAAAGGGATGTTGTCACAAAAAATAGTTGAACACATTCTACTTGCCTAGTAGGGTGAAACCTTACAACAAGAAGCCGATCCTTGCACACAAACACATCTCCCACTCACTACTCAGACAACAGTAGCACGAAACTGAAGAGAACAGTATTGAGACTTTCAGTGGCAAAGAGTTCATCTGTCTGCCATTTATCAGAGCTTTTCAGAAAAACGCTCTGTCCAATACTGAGCAATGGCCAGTACTATTTACAGGCAGTGATGCAGCTTCCTAATGGGTACGTGTCAATATTTCATAATAAATTGAAATTACACACTTTTAGTTTAGCAATATATTACTTAAAATAATAATTCTTCTTATTATTTTGTATGAAACTAAGGAAACAGCCCCCATGGGTCAACGTTTTAGGTATATCTACCTTTAAATATCTGTAAGAGACAATGAAGATGAAAAAGTTTGTTTACCCAGACAACTGTGTGCAGGGAAAACAACTGTAATTTATGCCACTAGATTTTTGGCGCTGGACTCAGTTAGGCTTAAGATGCTAATTGAAGACCATGTGCATAATGTGGATGATCCTGCCTGTTCTTTAATAGAGAAGAAGATAAAATTCTATTTCACAAAGTGGATGTATCTGCTAGACTTCTTCCACTCTCCAGTTCAGTCTGCAAGAAAGCTTGAGATCACTTCTGTGTCAGTAAATTGAGCCATGAGGACTTCTGTAACTTGAAAACACTGGCTTGAGACCTAGGTCCCTCAATCTGATAAAATTTGAATCCTCACCAACCAAAAACTTCTAGTGTTAAGAGATCTGTCTATTGTTTTCTATAAATAACCATATCAAAATAGTTTTAAAGAAGCCGTAGTAATAAAAGGGGAGACGAAAATTCTGAGTAATAAAACCACCAGCTTGTCCTCAGCTTTTAATTCAAAATTAGCAATCTTAAAAACCAATGTAGAAGACTCTCATTGGTGAGTAAGCGTTCACTTACAAGATATTCCATTACAAATCATCTCTTAAAACTCATGAAGTTTAAGACCTTAGAGAGACAAAACTTAGATAACAGTTATAAACATGTTGTCTTTTTTGTTTTGAGTAATAAAAGTAATATGAGTTATATACTGTCTCCTGCAACTGTGCTTAAGCGTTATTAAATAAGATTTTTATTATAGTTGCAAATACAGGATGTGGCCCATATTACTATTTAGTTACAAACTTTTGTGATGTGATAAAATTTAGCTGAATCTGAAAAAATTATTCAGTTTTATAAAATTAGTTGATGTGGTGGAACTTAGTTGATTGTGATGAAATTACAATATTCTATTACTGAATGTGAATGCCAATTCATAATTTTTGTTTTACTTTTAAATAAAGTTTGTACAAAGATATTTTCTCTAAACTACTTCATATTATGAAGTTCATTTTCAGCCCTTCTGATGGTTTATTATTTTTCTATACAAGTATTTGATGTTTGTTTCAACATTTCATTTTCCTCATTGATAATTTTTACGAAGTTCTGTCTTTTCCCCGCATTCTGAAGGAAATTTTGATAAACTGAAATAAATAAATAAATAAAATAAAAATAGGGTGCAGCAGACTTCTAGCAAAGAAACTCACTGTAGGTCAGTACCAGAAGAGAGTAGAAAGAAAAGAGTCTTCTTGTTAGGTAGTAGTCATGGCAGTGGTATAGACCAGTAGTACAGTACAAATTAGGGACAGGGTACCAGATCACAAGTATCGTGAAGCCAAGTGCTATTCTTATCCAGGTGACAGAGGACATAGGAAATTGTGCAAAGCTTTTGGCAAAGAGGATCAGGTTATTGTACTTGAAGAGGACTACACAGCCTGGATAAGAACAGTAATTACAGCATTAGTGGTGACCTGGATGGAACAGGGATAGCAGCCACACAGATAAATATGAGTTTTGTGGAGGTCGTGCAGCATCATGACCAGCCATATGTACACTGAGATGAGCAGGTGATGATCGAAGCATCCAGATGCAAGTCATCCCCTTTCACTCTGGTCATCGTTAATCAAGAAATGGTCAAGACAGGGGAAGGAATTCAGCGACCAGTCACATATCCAATGTGTATTTTATTTCTGATTTGCATTTCAGGTTAGTGAACAGCTACCCTCAGTTTGTTTAAACTGAGTCATATAGACTTGTCAAGTTAGTGACAACACATGTTACTGAATGAGTTTAACACATACATAGCCAGATTCTAGCTAAATCTGGCTATCTATGTGTTAAAGTTGTATAGTAACATCAGTTGGCAGAAGCTTGACGAGTCTTTATGACTCGGTTTAACCACACGTTGTACAGCTTTCAACAGCTGAAATCTATATCTGCAGTAAAATAAAAATTGGATTTGTAGCTGATCTGACTGATTATCAGTAATCCTTCCCATTTTTTAAAATATACCACAGTCGTAAAACTCATGTGCAGATTGTGTAGGGCGCAGCCTACAGACCCATGCCACAAAGGGACCAACACTACAAATATTTCAAAAAATTGTCTTCCTTTCAATATGGTGGTGTGGGCACTCTTAAAATTGTAAAAATACAGAAACACTTTGTATGTGCTTACTTGGCTGAAATTGTTGGTGGGCACCTGATATGAATTCCCAGCTGTCCTCCGTCGGAAATGAGGCATTCCAGTTGGAAAACTCGCTAAGATTTATAAAAGAATCGTCAACGTAATTTGGGGCTTTTGAAGTGCATTCAATTTTGCAGAAAGCCAATGTCTCACACTCCTTATCTCATCCAAACCAGAAGCCATAAAACTCTTTTTATTCTCGCCAGTAGATGTTGATTTCTAAGTTTTTGAAGTTGGGGGAAATCATTTAAAGATAACTATATTCACTAACAAATACATCGAGACACATAAAAGATCCATAGTGTCTGACAGATAACTTCCTAACTCATGATGTCACAGTAAAGTCATGTGGCCATGATGAGCATTTTAATGAGATATTCAAAAATCAATTTAACAAGTTTGTTTTGTTAAAAAATACTAACATATTTTTATAAAAAAAGTATTTTACTCATAGTAGTTTTATTACTACACATTACTTATGATTCAAACATCTTCTTTTGAAAACTGAAATGCCGAATTCTAAAAAAATTTAGCAATGTTTATAAATCATGTTGAACACCTTACTGATTTCGAATCTTCTCATTTTTGAATCTGATCAACTCATTAAGTCACAGAATTACGTTGAAAATTTTAATACACTTACATAATAAACTTTAAATTCTGCTTTAAGGGCTTTTTGTTCGAATATTGCTCTGAAATGGTATTTTTGGTTGTTAGTTTTCATAACATTTCCGGTGCTAGGGCTCATACCACAAGTTCAGCCTACTGATGTGTAAAACCAGTATATGGTACTGTGTGAATCTCCTTTCATTCCCATAAAAGAAGCGCTTTTCTCCCGAATTTAGAAGAATATGTCAAGAATTGTAACTCTACTAAGCCACTTCAGTGCACAGTAATATCACCATTTTCCCTTACAGATGTTGCAAAAAGCCTCTGAACTCGCAGTAATTGACACTGTGGTGTGCCATAAAACTCGTTCTCTCTACCATGACCTTCATAATGTTGTCATATTGCTTACTTTTTGCGCACACAGACTCCTCATGGAGTGTACTTCAGTAGGGAGGCTGTGGGGGTCCACAGTTTTTAAAGACGTTATGTCTGCATCATGAGAGTCCAGGATGTTATGGCCCCCTTCCCTCCCCCTACTCTCCCTTGATTTATGACCCCTCCTGAACCCTCTCTCCCCCTCCTGCTAGACCATTTGCTTTATTTATAAATGGTGGTTTTGCTATCCTAATGGTTGGGTTGCCAGCATTGAATTTCATGACTCTATGAAATCCGAACATCCTTCATTCTCCCTTCCCCTCTCCCTCTCATTCTAGGACACTTGGTTGTTATCTGGGGTTTATTTAGAATGAAATTTATTACTCATTTAGGACAGGCAGTTATCCTATTCGTTGGAGAGTAAGCGAGGGTGCTTATTTATGATACAAATTATTACTGAGTTAAGGCAGGCTGTGGATGTTTATTTATCATCCTTATCACCATAATTTATTACCCTATATATCATCCAATATGGCTTCCCAAGGATCTCCCCTCCCCCCCCCCAATTAAGTGACAGTGGACATAATCTAGAATGAAACGACAGGAAAATAATCCAAGTTAGACACCTTGTCTGACAGTTGCACATTGCATGCTCTATTTATTTAAACATTTAGGAATGTTTTTGTGTAATTTAACATAGCACTCCTTTTAACAACATGTGTGTAGCCATCTTTTTTTAAAAAAAGTGTACCCTTGCTATGAAGCAGCAACATTGTGTATGTATTGGGTTTCATCTTTTTAAACAAAGTAAACTTTTGTTATGTAACAGGTACACTGTGGAGGTGTTGGGATTCATTTTTAAGCGACATACACCCTTCCTACGTGACAATTGCACCGTGAAGTTGCAAGCTTCATTCTTTAAAACAAAATTCTTTAAAACAAATTGCACTGATAGCCTCTGGTTCCATGTATAACAATTACCACAGGCATTTTTAAGCAGTTGTCCTGTACCATCCAGTGTAGAAGAAAGGAAGGGAACAATTACAACGTTTCTATTATGTAAACATCCTTGCAGCATGCCTGCCGCTAGCACTCAGCAAGCCCAAACACCAGCCATGCTGTCCTCTGTCGTCTTTGCCACACCCTCGTCTGCCGTGCTCTGTTCGATATGAGTGATGCTACAGGTCTGCAGTGTGAGAGAAGTAATCCAAAAAGTACCAGCACCTTATGCTGTATGGTGGAGAGTACTTCTGATATCTGTGCTATTTAACCCCTGTTCCTTCCGTGAGATGGATGTAAGAGAAACCAATATGCTGACCAACTGTTCACAGAATACACTCTCTTGGATTTTCAACAACCTGTCCATGATACACAATGCCTCTCGCATACCATCCACCACTGAAGATTGTTTAGCATCTCCGTAACACTCTGATACATACTAAACGATTGCATACATGCTGTCTATTTCGGATCTTGTCTACGTCTTTTGTTAATGTAACCTGGTAACAGTGCGAAACTGGTGAGCAATACTCAAAAATTAATAGAACAAGTGCTTTGTCAGCTGCTGCTTTCATTGATGAATTGCATTTTCCTAAGATTCCTCCAATGAATCTGAGCGTGTCAATTGCTTTTCCTACATTTTGTTTTATATATTCATTCGACTTAAAGTCCCTCTGTGTGGTTACCCTCACCTGGTTTATGTTGTTACTGCTTCTAGCAATTTGTTGTCAATAGTGTAATTGTACAACATTGGATTTCTAGGCCATATTCAGTGTCAACTCTCAGTCCCTGCACCAGTTATCGATTCTCTGCAGATCTTCCTACTATTAGCTACAGTCGTCTGGCATTGATGTCTCCTTATAGTCAACTACATCACTGATGACCAGCCTCATTAGAGCTTCTGATGTTGTACACTGGAACATTTATTTTCGTGTGGAATCTTCACAGGTATGCCACAACCAATCAGTCACGCGACAAGATTTTATCAGTAGTGTCAAAATATGATCCATGTGTATTTTTTAGCGCTATAGAACAAATAAGTTATAACTTTAACAATTAATTAACCCCACCTTCCCCCCTCTACCACTCCCGCCCCAACCTCCACCCACCCCCAACCCCGGATGTGATTTCCTAAGCTTGCACATGGGTCCCTGCTTCCCCCCCTCTCATCCACCTATTCTATTGGTGGGAATTTCGAATTTTGGAGGGGATTTCTACACCAAGGGCTTTGATGACATCCCACCAGGGCATTGGCGCTACATTAAATGAGAGGAAGGTTAGGTTAGTGTACTTTATTTATTTTGATTGGGAAACTGAGGTAAAGATCGCTCCTAACTGTGTAATTAATGATAAAGATCGATCCTAATTACACTATTATATGAACTGTACTACACAAGGAGTGCCTAAAATCACAGTAAGGCTAAAACATTAACGATGTCATACAGTGTTATCCCACTGGGAGAAAAATTCGCAGTACTGTTCGAAACTAGTGGCAGACATACTCAAACTCTACGTTTCACCTACAACATGGCTGGAAAAGGCTGAAGATACTATTTTTGCTGTTTTGTGGGAAATATATTCAACTGAGAAGATGCTGGTGTTGGGACAGAGAGCAGTTTAATAACTAATTGCACACATAAATTGTCCTGAAAAGAAAAACAGCACTCGTAATCAACAGGTCATAATGCAACACATGTTCTGGAGATTGGGAAAAATCATTATAATAACACAACTACCGCAGAAACCGGCCCCAGAAGAATGCAGAGGTGTGACAGTTGCAGCTATGTCCTCCTCGATGGATGGTTACAAACTAACCATCTTAGAGGCAGTCTTACCTTCCCATCCCCCACCAACCCTCATCCCTCTCTCCCCTCACCGAAGGCTGGGATAGAGGGCTGTTCTATCTTGCCACTGATTGTCCACAAAGAGATCCTTCTGGTGGCATTGATATACTGTCTCCAGCCTGTAGAAATCAGTCACAAATAGACGAAAGACAGGAACACAAGGCTTCATGCAATCTGTTGAATGTGTTTCTCAGAAAGACTTGGCCACCCTGAAACAACAACGAAATTCCAGAGAACTCTCCAGATCGCTTTTTCAAACAGCCAACTCATACTGCTTCTGCGTGCTACGCCCTGCTTTGCTGCCTACCGACATCCGCTGGTGGAGGGATTCGCTGTCGCTGGCCACCTCCAGGCATCGGCTCTTCGCCAGCACAAAAGGATGTAAAGTCAGCTAAACAGTATGAGATAAACAGGGCCTCCACAAGCACAACTTATTTGTCTGTCTGAAATGTAGCGACACCATACCGCTCCACACACCACCGCCTGACCTACGCACAGCGCCTCCAGGGACCACACACACACACACACACACACACACACACACACACACTGGAGCGTCCACCACACCGCCCCTGCAAGAGCAAGCCGTTCTGAATGTGAAAACACTTCACTGTAACAACTGTAATTAACGTCAACGCGAGTACTATAAGCGAGCATTTATTAAAAATGAAAACACAATTGCGACGATAATAAATGTCCTCTTTCTATGAAAATAGGCGCATTCCATTTTCTTTTACTTTTATGAGCAAAGTCGTTATAGTTTTTACGAATTCCTTTCCTGTGCTAACCTCTTCATCTCAGAGTAGCACTTGCAACCTACGTCCTCAATTATTTGCTTGACATATTCCAATCTCTGTCTTCCTCTACAGTTTTTGCCCTCTACAGCTCCCTCTAGTACCATGGAAGTCATTCCCTCATGTCGTAGTAGATGTCCTATCATCCTGTCCCTTCTCCTTATCAGTGTTTTCCACATATTCCTTTCCTCTCCGATTGTGCGTAGAATCTCCTCATTCCTTACCTTATCAGTCCACCTAATTTTCAACATACGTCTATAGCACCACATCTCAAATGCTTCGATTTTCTTCTGTTCCGGTTTTCCCACGTCTAACGTCTAACAAAGTGTAAAAAAAACTACAGCACCGCCATTGATTATAGATGATCAAATTGCAAAGGCCTATACATGTCCACCCTACATAAAACTGGGAAAAAAAACTTCCACTATTTTGCTGCGAAAGCTACTGATCATCGCAGAATGTCCTCGTTATTTTCGAAACCGTCATCAGAGCAAAGAAAAACGAGAATTTAAACTCTATGTTAAGCAATTTATTTCAGCTTGACGGGCAAATTACACGACCTGAGAGCGTCTCTCGCCTTCAAATCAGTGTCTTTAAATTAACTGTCATGTACGTGTGTATTACAAACATTTCAGACACGTGAAATAAGATTTAGAAAACAGCCTTTCACGCCATTTGCTCACATGTCGGAAGAAACACAACCATTTTACATTCCACAATAACAAGCTATAATTTAAAAGGACGTTGCTGTTTTGTACACTATGGCAGATCCCATTTTACCAGTCATCCTTTATCACACTAGCGTTTACGAAACAAATCGGAGAGCCTGTCTTGTAGTAGAACTTTCTATAAGAAATTACCGCGTCGCTCTCTCCCAACCGATACATCAACAACAAATACCATCTGTGTGCTTACATTTGACATTTGTGATCCACAACTCCCCTCTGCAGACATGCGTGTAATATTTTTTTCATACACCAGACAATCATTCGCAATAACAGCAGATTCTTGCGTTATAGTTTTGTAATCAGTTTGATAACCACAGCCTGTTTCACGCATTCTTCTCATAAGTCGGGAAAGACACGATCATTTCTAGGTTCCAAAACGTGCTATAATTCAAGTGGTGTCTATAATTAGATGTTATGAAATAGGAAATAACGCAGGACGTGCGGTAACAGCTATTTTTAAACATGCAATCTTGACGATAATAATAAAAAAACAGTCATGATTCCACGAGAATAGATACAATTCTATTAATGTTATGAACAAAATCGGTAAAATGGAAATGCCGTGTGGCTAGAGCCTCCCGTCGGGTAGACCGTTCGCTTGGTGCAAGTCTTTCGAGTTGACCCCACTTCGGCGACTTGCGTGTCGATGGTGATGAAAGGACGATGATAAGGACAACACAACACCCGGTCCCTGAGCAGAGAAAATCTCCGACCCAGCCGGGAATCGAACCCAGAACGTTAGCTATGACAGTCCGCCACGCTGAACACTCAGCTACCAAACGAAATCGGTGTAGTTTTGAGAGAACTATATGCATCCAAACTTTAACCAATTATACCACTCCTTGTAATAGAACCACCTACAAGATTTTACTGCGTCTCTCTCTCTTCTGATAAATCGAAAATCAAATACCATCTGCATGCTGACATCGAGCATATTATGTATACAAGTATCGCTCCATTGGAGCCAGTGCCCAGTGGTCGAAGTTGCTTGCACAGACCAGCATAAAGGCGGCCGGAGTGGCCGAGCGGTTCTAGGCACTACAGGTTCGAATCCTGCCTCAGACATGGATGTGTGTGATGTCCTTAGGTTAGTTAGGTTTAAGCAGTTCTAAGTTCTAGGGGACTGATGACCTCAGCAGTTAAGTCCCATAGTGCTCAGAGCCATTTTGAACCAGCATAAAGCTTTGTCGAGTGTACTGGAGGAAGACCATATCTAACAGACTATCAATCACATGAGTGGTTCCCTGTTTTGTTCGTTCATAAGCAGTTATGTACATTGTTTTTCAGCTGTAACACATCTAAATAGTGTATGACTACAGCTTTTTACACTGTCATACACTTTGTTTTTCTACCACGACTTCAAGGTCTGTGTCACTCCAGATCTCTCCTGCTTCCTGATCTGACTTCCAAAGGACACAAATAATTTATAACTTTCACTAATCAAGAGTGCAATCCTTCCATAAAAATCTGTATCCATGTTCTGTGACATTCAAAATATATGCTCTTAAGAGAAAAAAGATATTGTGTAATTGTTTTTATGCTTTTATTGATCTTAGATTTTCTACTTTTTAATTCCTCACTAGCATTCCCCATTTTACAATTGAATTATGCTATAAATTTCAACTGTTTTGCTCTATAGCTTTCAATATCAACAACTTTCCGGCCCGATGCTTCCATTTCCAACAGAAAACCTACAAACTGTCACGTATTTACACTTTCAACACCAGTACTTAACTTATTAATCAATTTGGCTGCCTCTGCCCTGCTGCTGTTCCTGAAAGTGAAATCACTGACACTGTTGAAGCCACTGCTGATGCCAACGTTGAAGATCTTGGAGTCGCTGCCATAGCCTCTCCATGTTCTAGTTGCTGCCAATTGAGTCTCTGCTGCTGGCTGCTGATATCTCGTACTCAGAAAAATGACTTGCAATTCCGCTCCACAGCTAATTCCCCATGCCTGATTCCTTCAACATATTTTTATCCATGCAATCTTTAGCTCTGAGTTCCTATAGAAAACTGCTTATTGTATTTCAGATTCAGTAAGTGGATCACGAAATATTAGTAATCTGTTAGAATCACACTTGCAATTCTAAAGGATTGAATTTATATCCTGGATGAGAAAAAGCCCAACTGAGACTTACACTGGTATTAATGCTTTTTACTAAATACAGTTCCTGAGACAAGATTAAACATTAAACGCATTTGGGTGATGCATGGCTTCATTGAGTATTTTGGCTTGATACAGTCAAAGGATCAAGCCGTTCATGTCTGTTTTCATGCCCAACAGCTAAACGTGCTGCAAAAATATGATCTTTTAGTCTAATTGTCCAAGTGTATGCATGTAACGTGGATTTTTAAGTAAAAATATATTTCAATAAAATAGAATGATAATAACAATAAATGATAATAATAGTGAAAAAACGGTTAGATTCTGCTAAATAAATTATGTAAATGACACCAAAAGGCTTAGGTTGAATGAACTGGTTTATTCAGTCACTCAAACAAAGAAATTGTTTATAATGCTGCTCCTACAGTAACTCTTTTACACATAAAGTAAAATAATAATAATTTTCAAATGCAGTAAAGCTTGTGTGTTTGCACAATTAGAATGGTGAAAGATCCCCAAATACCAGTTAAACGCTACTTCTATCCAAAAAACACAAAATATTTGCCTTATCTTAAATACAAAAAAGCCCACTGTGTTGATCATCTCATGAAATCATTAGCAGATCCCTGCTCAATATCCAGTATTAATTCCCAAATGCAACCGAAATAACTTAAAGTTCAAAGCTGCACATCACCCATCGAAATTTTATTTCTTTTGGACTACCAGTCAAAATATAGAAAAGTTACATATATGTATATACAGGGTGGTACATTGATCGTGACTGGGCCAAATATCTCAAGAAATAAGCGTCAAACGAAAAAACTACAAAGAACGAAACTTGTCTAGCTTGAAGGGAGAAGCCAGATGGCGCTATGGTTGGCCCGCTAGATGGCGCTGCCATAGGTCAAAAGGATATCAACGGCGTTTTTTTAAACAGGAACCCCCATTTTTATTACATATTCGTGTAGTATGTTTTAGTTGGACCACTTTTTTCGCTTTGTGATAGATGGCGCTGTAATAGTCACAAACATATGGCTCAAAATTTTAGACGAACAGTTGGTAACGGGTAGGTTTTTTAAATTAAAATACTGAACGTAGGTTCGTTTGAACATTTTATTTTGGTTCTTCCAATGTGATACATGTACCTTTGTGAACTTACCATTACTGAGAACGCATGCCGTTACAGTGTGATTACTTGTAAATACCACACTAATGCAATAAATGCTCAAAATGATGTCTGTCAACCTCAATACATTTGGCAATACGTGTAATGGCATTCCTCTCAACCGCGAGTAGTTCACCTTCCGTAATGTTCGCACACGCATTGACAATGCGCTGATGCATGTTGTCAGGCGTTGTCGGTGGACCATGATAGCAAATATCCTTCAACTTTCCCCACAGAAAGAAATCCGGGGACGTCAGATCCAGTGAATGTGCAGGCCATGGTATAGTGCTTCGTCGACCAATACACCTGTCATGAAATATGCTATTCAACACCGCTTCAACTGCACACGAGCTATGTGCCAGACATCAATCTTGTTGGAAGTACATCGCCATTCTGTCATGCAGTGAAACATCTTGTAGTAACATCGGTAGAACATTATGTAGGAAATCAGCATACATTGCACCATTTAGATTGCCATCGATAAAATGGAGGCCAATTATCCTTCCTCCTATAATGCCGCACCATACATTAACCCGCCAGGGTCGCTGGTGTTCCACTTGTCACAGCCATCGTGGATTTTCCGATGCCCAGTAGTGCATATTATGCCAGTTTACGTTACCGCTGTTGGTGAATGACGCTTCATCACTAAATAGAATGCGTGCAAAAAATCTGTCATCGTCCTGTAATTTCTCTTGTGCCCAGTGACAGAACTGTACACGACGTTCAAAGTCGTCGCCAAGCAATTCCTGGTGCATAGAAATATGGTACGGGTGCAATCGATGTTGATGTAGCATTCTCAACACCGACGTTTTTGAGATTCCTGGTTCTCGCGCAATTTGTCTGCTACTGATGTGCGGATTAGCCGCGACAGCAGCTAAAACACCCTTGGGCATCATCATTTTTTGCAGGGCTGGCCGGAGTGGCCGAGCGGTTCTAGGTGCTACAGTCTGGAACCGTGTGACTGCTACGGTAGCTCCTTCGAATCCTGCCTCGGGCATGGATGTGTGTGATGTCCTTAGGTTAGTTAGGTTTAAGTAGTTTTAAGTTCTAGGGGACTGATGACCACAGCAGTTAAGTCCCATAGTGCTCAGAGCCATTTGTTGCAGGTCGTGGTTGACGTGTCACATGTGGCTGAACACTTCCTGCTCCCTTAAATAACGTAACTATCCGGCGAACGGTCCGGACACGCGGATGATGTCGTCTAGGATACCGAGCAGCATACATAGCACACGCCCGTTGGGCATTTTGATCACAACAGCCACACATCAACACGATATCGACCTTTTCCGCAATTGGCAAATGGTCCATTTTAACACGGGTAATGTATGACGAAGCAAATACCGTCCGCACTGGCGGAATGTTACGTGGTACCACGTACTTATACGTTTGTGACTATTACAGCGCCATCTGTCACAAAGCGAAAAAAGTGGTCCAACTAAAACATTCATATTTCTGTACATACTACACGAATGTGTAATAAAAATGGGGGTTCCTACTTAAAAAAACGCAGTTGATATCCGTTTGACCTATGGCAGCGCCATCTAGAGGGCCTATCATAGCCCCATCTGGTTTCCCCCTTCAAGCTAGACGAGTTTCGTTCTTTGTAGTTTTTTCGTTTGATGCTTATTTCGTGAAATATTTATCCTGGTCACTATCAATGGAGCACCCTGTATATTAAATTAAAAGTCTTGCTCTCTTGATCCCCCTCAGTCCATTCTATATCAAAAAGTTGAAGCATAACAAATTAAAATATAAGCTTTGCACATGCACACTTATAACAAATGACAAAGAAAAATTTGTTAAAATATTTTCACTTTCAAATTACAATTGTCTTTAATGTACACTGAATTAATTTTTAATTAAATACACCAAAAATCAATTGATATTCAAGCCATACGTTGTATGGTTAAGTAAGGAGAGGTATGGAGGATATTGTGCTGTGTTCATTTGATGTCTAACGGTGGAGACTACAATGATCTGAAACATTTACATAATGAAAAAAGATATTAAAAACGCAATAACTCAATACATAAAATAATTGTGACTGTCAGGGGTGATTGCTAGTGTTCTAAGTTATCATCCCATACCCTGTTTGTCAAGATAGCATGACGTTTGCGATGATTATTAACTTTTAATGTATTTTGCAACAGTTACTGTGAGTACCTGACTTCTTTAGTTTTCATGACATTGATAAGTTAATGTTTCAATACTTGCACTTAAGCGCTTTGAATATCCTTATGTGATTGATTTTGTGCTATGATGAAACTGTAAATTATTACTAATTTCGAAGTATTTCAAAGTAGCTACATTCTATAAGTTACAAGTCGCCATTTTGAAATCCACTTACACTGCGGACCATACTTACTGATGGCCAACTGCTTCCCACAACTCCTGCCGCCAGGGGAAACTGCCAATTATCTGTCACTGGGTGCTTGCCTGTGTATGACTGCGTGACTTATCGTGAAAGCCTCAGCCATCAGCGATCATCCTGCCCCCCAGCACTTAAAATTCCATGAATCAAAATTCAACCTGATGAACAGCTTCCCAGTGTATGCACTTCGTTATACCCTGTGTATTGTGTATACTGCTCTGAAAAACTTTAGACTGAGATAGATAAACAATAGCACATTAACAACTCGATGGAAATGAATTAAAGTGCGGAAACATGTGACCAGAGGTCTCCCAGCCGTGCACAGAAAGCTGGACGTCATATGGCGTGAGGTCAGCGTTTCTATAGAACCAAATGGGGCTGGCTCTGCAATGTGGAAGCAGTTGGAGGAACAGAAAAAATAGTTTGTGCCAGCCAACAGCTACAGTGCACTGTGAATGTATTTGTCGTTACAATATGACCCAGAGACAATGTTTGGATGATTTCACATGAGGTCAATTTCATTGGGAAACTAGAAGAAAGACTAAGTGTGGTGAGTGTAGGCCAAGAGTTTGGTATTGCTCAGAGCATTGTCTCATGTGCACAAAGAATTTTCTGAATCACAGGAACTCCTACCCAAAGGAGTGAAATTGGTCGACCATGGTCAGCAATAAATGCAGATGACCGCTATGTTGTGTGACAGAAGATAAGGGATCCATATCAAACAGTAAGTGCTATTGCAACCATACTTAATAGGATTGCAAGGCACTCAGTCTCATGCTCCACAGTGGCACAACGACTGCATGGGGTGATCTCGTAGCAAAAGACCAGTACATTGTGTTCCGTTGACAACTGCACATTGGTGGGGCCATTTTCGATGCTGGCAAGAGCATGGGGACTGGACCGATGAGGAGCTGGGTTGTGTATTCTCCCCAGGTGAGAACAGGTTCAGTCTGAGTCGTGATTTTGGATGTTCCCTCGTATGGCGAGAGACAGGAACACATAAGGCACACAGGAAGATTGTTGAACATTACCATGATGGTTATGATGTGGAAAAGCATAATGCTGCATGTGCACACTGACTTCCAAATAGTTGAACAAAGTATGCTCATTAGTCAAAGTTATTGTGACACTGTACTCTTTCCCCAAGTGCGTCTTTTCAGGGGTGCGTTGAGCCATGACTTCATTTTTATAGATGACAATGTGCAACTGCATCGAAATGCACAGGTGGACTAGCACTTGAATGAGATGATATTTAGCAAATGGATTGGCTTACCCATTCCCCTGACTTAAATCCTATCAAGTACATGTGGAAAGCGATGGGGAGATGTGTTGCAGCATGTACAAATGCACCAATGATTATCCAGCTGTTGTCAACTGCGCTGGTGGAGGACTGGAACACCCTATCACAAAAGCTCCTTACCAACCTTGTGGCTAGAATGTGACCACATTGAAGAGTATGCATTGGCATCTGTAGTGATCATACTCCCTATTCAGGCCCATTTCATGCCTTTTGTGATGTCCAGGGGATTATAATAAATCGCTGTGAGGTTAGTGTAATTATTGTCTTTAAATAAAAGTGTCATTTCTGTTTCTCTCATTATGTATTTCTTTCAGTTACCTTTCGCACTATACTGCAGAGATCTTTTCTGTGTATAGTGCAAGATTCATCAAGCTATGTTACTTGGCAATGACACATCGTGTAGATGTTACTTTCATCCTTAAGTTTTGCACACCACTTTATTAAACTTTGTAGAGAAATGTATTAAACCTTTGTACATAAATATGACACATATTAATCTTGCACATAATATAATTTTTGCAGAACTAGTAATTTGATGACTATACAAAGTACATACCGTATAAAAAATTTAATATCAAATAAAAAATTAAAATGCCCTCCATATGGAATTCTATTGGGTGACTTACCATTTCGTTTTTTTCACAGTCCATATTCTCAGACTGTTTTTCTTTCTATTTCCTATCATATTATTAAATTCCTGTCTCTCAGAACAATTAAATCATCATCGGCTTTAACGATTTGAATAATTTTTTCCCTTTATCGTAAGTTATTTCAGTCTCTTCATCATCAACAGAGGGAAGACATATAATCTTGTACTACTGTGGTAGGTGTTGTTCTGTGTAGTATTTGTTAGATTGATGTGATAGATTTGTACCCCATAAACAGCTATTACAATCAAAAATTGCATTAATAATATACACTCGAATAGATTGGTTGTGTTTTTCCTACATTCTGCATGCATTTGCCAAAATTATAAAGGTACAGATTGTCAATGATTTTCCACTCTGCTCCTTGATGTAGTATCACAGATCATGAATAACTACTGCATTTCCTGCAGAAATGAGTCTTTTAGCAGAAGGTTCTAGTATTGCCTAAAGGGGGGAGAACAATTGGTAATTTTGAGAGAAGATATCTTATTTCTTGTACATTGAAATGAGCCAGTGAGACCATCAAGACACAGCACCAATATGAACTACTAACAAATTTGCTATCCTGTTCTGCCAGTTACTAATAGTCACTGATAAATGACTGGGTTTAATTAAAATATTAGAAAACCGACTAAGTATTTGTGCTGATTCATTTAGAACAGAACTTAAATAGAGACAACCGATAATAGTCAGAGAAGCTTTATCTTCCTTAATTGATGACATCTTATACATGATAAAAACTTTGAATGTTATGCTCCCCTGCAGTGTATTTCATTTTCTTTTCTGAAAGTAATCAAACTAGTTACTCTAGATCATTTTATTTATATTATGGAGAGGTCGTTTGCAATCTTATGTCATCAGTGTAGAAGATGACAGACGAGCAGAGTTTTTCTTGAATTTTAACAAGAATGTGAAATTTTACTATGGACAACAATTGTAAATTTCTATGGATGTGCCTTATTCTCATCATGTTCCGTATACATTTCTGATTATTTAATGACTGTTACTTTTACTTTACAATGTTTTGTTATTGTGTATAGTTGTAGATGCCATTCTCTACATTTATGTTGTGCAGCCCTTTTTCACAATTGACATTCTTATGGAATACAGTTCATCTTTACTCTTGTTTTTTCTTGTTGTTACCATCGGCATTCATTGATACAACATAACAGCTTTTACTTAGAAAAAAAGAGTAATTAATATAAAATATAAATTGACGTTTCCAAAACTAATGTCGTTTTTCATTATAACAATACAGGAATGTGTAATGATAGCTGTATAGGAAGGGTAAACAAGGCCATAGGACAGAAAATCAGAGTACTTGATTGTTAACAAACACACAGAACATAAAATGAAAAAAATTTCAACATTTCAGGAAGCAGTATTCAAACTTTTATTGATCAACCTGTATTATAATAAAAACAAATAACCACAACAGATATGTTATATAAACTAATTAGATGCATTTATTACATATCAATAGCATTTGTAAAGTGCTTTCTTTAATGTGAAAAAATATTTTAACAGATGTGTTACAACTCAGATTTTGTCTATAAATGTCAATTTAAGTGTTCTATGTACAATACTTCCGTCATACAGTTTTATAATTTATCAGATTCGCATGTGCAACATTGAATGTAATGTTGTGTATGGTACTAGAAATCTTTGTATGGTGTAGGAAATTATAGGCTCTTCTATTTTTATACTATATATATTCTGGCAAAATCCATGCAGTATATATAGTATCTTGATAAAGAAACTGCTACTACCTCTACCAGTAGTAGTAGTAGTAGAAGAAGAAGTTAGAAGAGGGGATAACTCACCCTCAAATTCAAAATAGAATCTGACAGGGATTCTGTCAGAGCCTGGAGCTTTGTTCAATTTTAGCGATTTGAGCTGTTTCTAGACACCACTGCCACTAATGCTTATTTAGTTTATCTTTTAGTGTTACACTAATTAAACTGTGGAAGTTCTCCTGGGTTTTCCTTTGTAAAGGAATGTTTCAGAATGGAGTTAAGCATTTCAGCTTTTGCTTTGCAACCCTGTCAGTTCCTGTCTCACTCACTAACTTTGGAGTCACTAACGGACTTTACATATGACCACAATTTCTTTGGGTTCTGTGAAGATCACTTGACAATACTCTGCAATGGTAGTCATAGAAGGCATCTCGCATTACTCTCTTGACAGCCAAATGCGTTTCATTCAGCCTCTCTCTATCTATAGCCCTACGCTTTGTTTTATACCTATTATGCAGTAATCACAGTTTCTGTAGAAGTTTATTTATAGTGACTATACCATGGAGAACTGTTCTGCTGGGTACTTGTTTACCATGGAGGTTCCCTCTAATTATGAACTGTTCTAGTTAGTACAAATCTATCCAGTGCATGGTCAGCTGTTCTTTTAAACTTGAGCCAGAGTTCCGTTTCATGGTGAAAGTTTCAAGTTCCTCATTGAGATATGACGCTACTAATTATTCACCTAGTTTATTGTATATATCTTTCTGCTTCTTTCAGTTGTCCTTCATATTTTGGTAATCATTGTTACCACAATTACATCATGATCAGTGATATTAGTTTCAAAGTGAATATTGAAACTGGACCCAGGTCTAGTTGTTGCTATTAGATCCAGTATATTCCAGTCATGAGTGGGATTTCTAACTATCTGTTCTAGGTAGTTTTCAGAGAATGCATTTAGTAAAGCTTCACGGGATGTCTTATCATGTCCACCTCTAACAAAACTGTAATTTTTTCAATTAATTGTTGATTTGGGAACTTATGCATAAGTGAATTGAGGTTTTCTCTAAAGTTTTTGGTTATATCAGGAGATGAGTCTGGTTGGCAACAGAAGGATCCAATTACCGTTTTATTCCCACCCCTGATACTGAATCTTGTCCAAACAATCTCCCATAGAGGTTCAGTTTCTATCTCAGTGTAATTGAGTTTCTTGAATTCTGCAACAAATACACCACCTCAATTTCTGATTTGTCCACCCTTTTGATATACACCTTAGTTTTCCCTAAAAATCTCACTGCTGCGAATTTCAAGTTTCAACCAGATTTCTGTACCCAGGTATTATGTGAAATTCACTGCTTTTCATGAACGCTTCAAACTCTGGCACTTTGTTGCGATTGCTTGGGCAGTTTACAATTAGGATTTTAACAGTCTCACCTGTCAAAAACCTTGTTGTTGTGTGAAAATAAAAAAAATTTGGTGGCCCCTTATTGCACTCCTTTCGGACAAGAGGTAGCTTTAATGATAATTAATACAGAGATATCTTCTAGTCTTGTTCTTGTGGACATCTGTTGGAACATACCCATAAATTTGTAACATTTCAATTGATATCACTGAGTCCTGTTAATGTGCTACATTTGTCATTGTTGTTATTCCACTGACTGTGTATAAACAAATGTGCTGTGGGGTTTTTCATCAAAGCTATGAGATTGGTAGAAAATGTTTTGACTACTCTTCAAAAAACATTAATGACACTTTATTTTATTTCTGTCCCTTTTGCAGAATTATTCGTGACAAATATGAAATCTGTCGAAAATGATTCTAATTCTGATTGAAGTATTAATGTGAAAGGTCATTCACACGAATAAAGAACAATGGTAAGACTTAGAGTCTGTTGTAATTTTCTCCAACTATATCTTTCTTTTGTATTTACTTTTGACTCTGGTCGAAAGTAGCTACTTGTTTGTGTATTTACTAATTCCAACAATCCAAACTTTTAAAAAATATCAAAATCCACACAGTCAGATGCTTTGGACAGATCATAGCGAATACATACCTCTCATTTCAGGCTTCTAATAAGTGGAGTGGAGTGGACAAATTACGTTTTGACTGGGACAGACTTTCTTGAATCCAAACACTATCGCTTAAAGTAAATTAGTTCAGTTTATTTTTATGCACCATTGTCGTTTTTTAATTTTAATCTACAACAAAATTTCATTAATATAACCTAATGCCATCTATTCAGAAATTCGTCTATGGAGTGGAAGGAATTGTCAAGCAGAAATGATTTCAGTCAGTTTTTAAATCTTTCGTTATTTGCATGAGCATATTTTAGTTCACAAGGAGGGTGGTTAAATTTTTTTTGGCTGTTGCTCTATAATCGTGTCACTACATTACTATGTCGAAAGTTTTGGGAATAATCTCAGTAACGAATTTAGACCAGTATTATTTACGTCTTGCTTTTACTTTTCGTAAGAAGAAGTTTAACTATAGCACATCGGACTGTGTAGCTTCCCGAGGTTTCCGACGTTGACACTAACTGGCTGGAAAAATTTCGTGTGCTAATGACACATTGCATATGTCACTATTCAAGTATCAGCTACTTATATACTAGGAATAACATTTCAGAATCATGTTCGGCATTCATTTGATAGTTTGCGAAGCTTTTTTCTTGCTAATTTTTCTTTGTATTAATTCAGTCAGGGACCCTCGTATTTAAACCATATTCGGTTTGAATATCATACTGCTTTACTTTCGGAAACTAAACACGAAAAACATTTGTCACATTGCAACATGATGGAAGGAGGAAGTCGTAAAGGAAAAGCGACTTAACTGTAATTGGAGGTAATATATAATCATTTATTCCATTAATCTGGTGCGAAAGTATAAATGAAACTACAAACACACTTTAATTTACGATGGCTTTATTAGATGAGTTTACCTTCACAAGGTCAGATGAATCACTGAAAAAAATTATTTATCTAATACTGTGTAGTAGTTCTGCCGATGTCAGTCCAACGGATTTTGCTGTTTTTTCTGGTTTTGTTATAAGGAAAAAATTATGTGATGTGGAAAATTGTTGGGGTGAATGCAACGGATGTTCTCATAAACGATGATACGGACTAGAATTCTGTAGATGGACAATTACCCAAATGTTTTGTAAGCTGAACGTTGGAAATTTCTGTAGACTTGCTTGACATAGAAACAAAATAGAAGGGAATGGAATTATAGTCTATGAAGTGACATTATTCGTATGGCAATTCGTATAGAAGGCCACGGAATACTAGAAGTGCCCGAAGTTCCCGGTAGAGAGCTCAGTTTGTCGGAAGTTTTGTAGAAACAAAATTCTCATACATGTAGCAGCAACTGCCGGAAGTAAAACTCTGTGGTAGCGCATGCGGCCTTGAGATTACTAAACCTGAGCCATTTTCCAAGGAGTGATTGTTTGCCTCTTTAAATTAAAAGTATTCTCTCATTCATGTCAGAGCCACAGTCAGCTCTTTTATTACGGAAACAACTAGCAGGTAAAGGAAGATAAATTTCTGTATTCCTTATAGTCAGGAAATCTTTATTATTGTCATAGCAAAACCTCTACTTATTTGTGTTGTAGATCGGAGATGTTGCCAGACGAACCAAATCTATATTTTGACACTCTAACAGCTGACACATCATTAGATTTTCTATAACTCTAAGATATCTAAATGTGTTAATGACGAAGTGTGGTGTATCAAAAGTATTGGATTTGAAATTCGTTTTGTTGTTAACCTAGAGGTAGACTTATTTGCAAGTCGGTATTATTGTTAGAACACGACAACGACATACATTTAGGAACTTATTTTAGTCTCGGGCCGTGCATAAAACCTATATTAAGCGTATGTGAGCCGAATTAAATTATGTTAGCAGGAAATGTTAAATCGATCGACTAATGTTTGACGTACCTAACCTCAAATAGTGGTACTATTTTGGGCTTTCTTTGATAGTAAAAAGTTTTACGTAGCACCAAAATAGTTTTATTAGCCATTTTAATAAGGACCTGTTATAAAAACTTGTTAGCTAACTGAAATTTTTATTAGTTTAGTTAGGGACTGCCACCTCGAACGACAGTTTATACTATATTTCCTTTTTTTTCCCGTAGAACTTAATAAGAACCCTGTTGAAGGGTTTTCCGCTGGCCTGATTGACGACAATGACATATACAGATGGGAAGTCCTCATCATTGGACCTCCAGACACCTTATAGTAAGTATTATTAGACTGTCATTAATTTAAGTACATGCTTACAATGTATGTTAAATGTTATTTCTCCATATAGTCTGTAACCATTGAAAATAAAAGTGCATGTGTATTATATGGGTGTGTAAATGTATGAAATGTTTAGTATGCAAGGACATTAATACATTGTTGAGTTTGATAGCACTAGTGCTTAGAAAGTAAAGATTGTATTTTGGAGAATGCAAATTTATAGTGTTTACGGTAGTTCAGTAAAATGGGAGAAAATTGTTGATTGAAGGATGGGATGCATTTTAATTATCTACTGTATTGTGTCGAGGGATGGTTGTCAAAATTATCGGATTATATTAGTTTTAATCTCAAAGCAGATTTCTAAAAACAGTTATGATGAAGTCTTGCTGCTGCCAGTAAGTTGTTTTGGGAAATGGATAGCATTGAACAAAATAATGGAGTTAGTTGTTTTTATTATTCCACTTCCTTCAAAATCAAATAAACTAAATACAATAAATCCATAAATATCTTTGTATGCAGCATGACAGTTTAAAAAAAAGTAAACATTAGTGTTGCAACATTCCACATATGAAAGAAAGATGACATTCAACTTTTATTTTCTGTACAGGGTATTATTTCACACATTCACATTAAATTTCACTGGTTTTCTTACTAATAATATTTCCGTCTGTGCTTTTTGAGTATGTAATACTTGGTAATCAATGCCAAATGTGCATGTACAACTGCAAGACAAAAACAGAAAAGCATATAGCAACTAATGACAAACTTTTAATTGACAAAACATGTTATAGAGCAAATCTTGGTTTGCAGATTTTTAAACTGAAAGGCAGCAATGGGCACACACGCGTGCCCTTTTGTGACCATTGTTAAAGAACCAAAAGAATGCCCAATCTGTTTTTGTGCTTAGGCATGTAGCAGTTGTTTTGAAATTTATTTTGATATTGTGTAAGTAATTAACATTTCATGTCCGAAACTTAGATGCTGTGAGTCTTAATTACCTAGTTTTCTGCATGTTACAATTGTAAGAACATAAGTTAATATGCAACATTTAAGACTTCACAATTTTTTAACCCTTTTGACACCTTTTGAACTTTGAATTTTATCTTTTGTCTCTCTTTCTGTTGTCAGTCTACTTACATTCCTTAAGTTAATAGTGTTTCCTAGATAGTGCACTTTTGCAGTAGACAAGTCATTGGACTAGAATATTTTCTTTATCCTCGGTTAATATAGTGGAAGGACCAAACTCGACACAGATTGGAACTTATGTCACTTACTTTGTAATTCAGTCGCTCTTGCCACAAATCCCTGGGTGCAGTAGCCTTTACTTGTTTAGAAGCGTCTGTAAAAGCCATTTGTTCAGACTTATAACTTGTCTTGGGCCCAAACCTGGAACAAGATATGTTTGTGCCATTGACAGTCGTTTGTTCCCAGTGATACACCCAGTCAGCGATTGGATGTAGATTCACAGAAATGAAATTCAAAGAGTAATTCATAACATTCTCTTGAAGTAAAGGTAACAACTCACTGAATGGTAGTGGTGTTGAATAGTGGAAAGGTTTTTAAATAAGTGAAAACTATGTCTTTAGGACAATTTCTTTTTTGAGCGAGAAACCGGACTTAATATTACCAAACTTATAAATTAGTCAGTTTGCACTGGTATGTTTTGAACTTGATTGGTACCCTCATTTTATTTTTATATTAAGAGGTGTCAGACTAGATTATCATAGAAAATGGCCTTACGCACCCCTCCTTGAAATTTAACAGTTGGGGTTGATCTTATTTTTAACATTTCACTTAACTTCCTAAAATACCATGGATCAGTGCAATATAATACTAAAATTATAGAGTTTAACTTTCTAATGTACAGAAAACTTTGTCAACAAAGAACCTTACCTTAACACTTGCCTTTATGAAAATAGTGAAAATTGCTCTAGACACACGTAAGTTTCTTTTCCCACCAAACAGCATTGTTTTCAGGACCTTCTAACGTACAGTTTTGCCATGCAGTATTAATGAAATTTCCTGTACTAGAGAGAATGGTTTTACTTTCCTTGTTCTTTAACAAAACAAGTGACAGGCTGGAGTACTCCCAAAGAATAGTGCTGCTATCTTAGTTTGAATTATTGTTCTGCCTCCCTCCTGTCTCTCCAGGATACTCTTCATTCCTAGTTTAAGAAAAGTTTGAGGTAAATTAAATGCAAGTATTTATTCTGCTTTCAAATGTGAAACAGTACTGATAACTATTCAGCACAGCTTCATCAAACAGATGAAAAAATGATTTAATCAATATGATAAGCTTGATCATGTGCTGTGTAGAACTTGTTCAGTCTATAGGTAGATTGGTATTGTCTTAATGAAAGCTAAAACACAGTGTGAGCAGCCCTGTAGTAACATTTAAATACTAAAAATGTTAATATAATGCTCCTCATGACCACATATTTGTACTTAAATGGCATAAAACAAAACAAAGATAAAACTTTTATTCAACAGGGTGCACTTAACAGGTTCTCTCTGTGGTCATTGATCTGCTGATCTTCTAAAAGCTACTAGCGAACCCAGCTATGGTTTGCCATTGTTAAATTCGTATGGGAGTCAGGTATATATCCTAATCTTGTTGGCCCCATTCTCTCTGCTGTATCCTTCCTCTCCCCTGTCACTATATCCTCCTTCCCCACTTCCTCTCTGCCTGCCTTCTCTCTCTCTCTCTCTCTCTCTCTCTCTCTCTCTCTCTCTCTCTCTCCCCCTCTCCCTCTCTCCCTCTCTCCCTCCCTCCCCCCCTCCCCCCCTCCCCCCCCTCCCCCCCCCCCCCTGCCTCATCCTTCCGCCTTAAAAAAAGTAGCCTATACCCATCGCAATGCTCAATAGAGTATTGTGTAAATATTTGAAGTAAATTGGTCTGAAACTACTTTTCAGGGTTTTTGGTACCAACATTAAATGAGTGTCTTTATATGATAGATCACATAATAATTCATATATGTAAGTGTTTAAATTTCATTTAGATACCCTGTAAGACAGTGTCAGTAACACTGTAGTTTGCACTGAATAATTTCTAATAGCATCAATCAAAATAAACATATCTTGTCAGTGATTTATGTATCGTGTTGATTTTATGGTGTAATATCAGTGAATGATGCCTTTGACAAAAATGTGGAGTGGCGTGATATCAATATGTGCAACATGGCATTAACCTCAACTTTTGCAGACTTGAAGCACCTGTGGTGTAAGACCACTTACATATTCAGATACAAGATATTGAGAGGAAGTGTGACATGAAATTAACTAGCAGTAATTAATCACATTAATGTAAATTACTATTAGGGTAACAATGATCGGTTTGTGAAATTTTATTCAATGATTATTAATGAAATAATTTTACTGGTTCAATCTGAAACACACTCAAATGTAACACAGTATCAACATTGAATTGGAGAGAAGTGGCTTCTCTTTATGAAACATGAGAGGGTAGGACACTACTGGGAGACAAGCCACCAGCATATCACAAAGATTTCTCAAGTTGCTGTTTATTTTTGATGTGTGTCCCAAGGAACAAACATTGTATATCTGCTACAATCAATAAAGCTGTACTTGACCCCAACTTCAGTGTTGTTGCAGGGATTGCATATTTAAAAAATCATTGATGGCACCCATTATGATAGCCTGAGCAAAGATGTGTGCTGGAACAAATCTGCATCCAGCCTCTTTTCTGAGGTCAATAAGTCGTCTCCTGCCATCTGCAGGATACAGTGATCAATCATGTGTAGAGTTCCTTGTCTATTTCAGGTGTGTCGGCATTCCATGCTCTTACTTGCTATTGCAAAGGGAACCAATGGGCCTGTGTTGGTGGTTCAGTCTGTAACATTAGCATTGACAGTCATGTCTACAAACTGCTGTGAATTCTACACACAGCTAGTGTAGTACTAGCAGTGATAAATTTTCCACATCGTGTGACAGTGTCACAGTGGTGTCAGATAAGTTGGAGTTGTTCATGTGGGGTGGATGTGGTTACCTAGATTGTTCAAGTGGCCCATAATTGATTTACTGAAGTGTTTAAGAATATGACACTGTTCTGCAGGTGTTCAGTCCAACTTTTAATGTCACTACACTGAGGTTGGTTAACCATTAAAGCAAGTGATCATTTATCTAAGAATTTAGAAAGTATCTCTGTTCCAATGCCGCCAGATCGAAAAGGGGAAACTTATATTACTTCATGGATACTGTGTGCGTGGAGGGTACTTCACCGCACCATGATGCAGAACACCTTTGTAGTCTCTGCCACTAGTTGGCTGACCATCTCTGTGAAGCTCGTGCTCACCTGTAACAAAACATGCTGCTCTTCTTTGAATCATATATTTCCTCTTATCAATCCTGTCTGGTAAGGATGAACAGTATTCAGACATTGCTCAAAAAAGTGCTAATTCCTTTTTTGGACTAAATTTCTGGAGGTTTTTTCCAGTGAACTTGTCTGACGTCTGCCTTACTCGCAATTAATTTTGTGTGGTTGCTTAACTTCAAATCAGTTTGTAAACATACTCCACGATGTTTACTGGAAGTAAATGCTTCCAGTGATTGTTCTGTTCTCATGTAATTATACAATAAAAGATCTTTGTGTGAATGCATGCTTTCCCGGCATATAAAGCTGGTGAAAAGTTCTCAGGCTTCCAGCCAGGTGATGGTGTCTTCAAACTTGAATGACTCAATGAGTGACATACTCGTCATCTTTTGGCGAAGTGCCGAGACTTTGCGGATGCCAGTCCCTTTATATCTGTGGCGTGCCCCCCACAACCTGGCAACAGGAGGCTGGATCCAGAGGAGCTGGGTGGAGGGGGAAGCGGGTGCGCCATTCGTGTCTGTCAGAACATTCTGGTCGCGTCTCGCAAGCTGGGCAGTTCTTGGTGTGTTCACAGCGTATTGGGGCTAATGCTGGATTCCAGGCCATGCTAAGTTGATAACCTTCATCCCTGTCCACAAGTGGGAGGCTACTGAGAAAATTGATCATAAATAGTGTCGTCTGACCACCGCAGAAGACGAAAGAGATGCTGGGCTCAGCTAAAGACCCACTCACTCAACACACCTGGTATATATAGCATTGCCTGTGAGTGTGGTGTAAGTACCTTGGACAAAAACAGCGCTGCATCTCGAAAAGGTGTGGGGAACACATCAGACAAGTCAGACTTGGACGGACAGAGAAACCTGCTATAGCTGAACATAGTATCAAAGATAACCTCACCTTTGATTTCGATAATACCAGGGTGCTGTGCCGTGTTCAGAGCTATTGGGACAGCGTCATTAAAGAATCGATAGAAATACCGGTCCACAAGAATGTTGTGAACTGGGGCAAAGGTTATCAACTTACCGCGGCCTGGAATCCTGCAGTACGCCGTGAACGCACCAAGAACTGTCCAGCTCGCAAGGCGCGACCAGAATGGTCTGACACACGAACGGCGCACCTGCTTCCTCCCTCCACGCTACCTGAAGTCTCCTGAATCCAGCCTCCCGTGGGTGGGTGGTGGCGACACGCCGCAGGTATAAAGGGACTGGCATCCACAGTCTTGGCACTTCGCCAGAAGATGAGTATATCACTCGTCAAAACGTCGTTGTTTGAAGACTCTGCCACCTGGCTGGAAGCCCGAGAACTCTTCACCAGCTGTATATGCCGGGAAAGCGTACATTCACATTTGACACCTCTATGGGGAGGAGATGCTCTGCAGCTTCAATCTGCTGCAGAAAGAACGCAACTGGAAAGCCAAACTTCTCATCTCATTGGCTTTTCTCTAACGTTGCCGAGACAAGAACATCTTGCTATGATTTTCGGTATCAAAACATCCTGTGAAAACGAATAAAACCGAACATATTTCACGGCAAGCAAGCATGGCCATTGTCAGGGAATGCATTCACTACACATGGCAAGAATGTATGCACACTGGCCGCATGCCACCTGAAGATGGCAGAAGCATTACTGGCACATACTTGGGAGTGGTTTGACTGCAGATCTCATGCCAACAGTGAGGGGCAGAAACAGTGTGCTTCTGCACAACAGATTGGCAAATACGACAGACTTTCTGTAGTTCAGTTGACTCGGGTGACAAATAGCACTAGAGCTATTGTAAATTTGGCAGATAAGGTGCTAGATGCAGCCATAACTTCTGTCCTCATGAAAGTGTTGAACTTTTGCACCTGTACCAAAGACATACCGAAACGGGACATTATCAGCGGCATAGAGGAAGAAATTTGGGGCCTACCCAAGGAGGAAGCTGAGCAGATCCAAAGGGAGACCTGCAGGATCATAGACAAGTCAAGACTCCCAAAACCAACATTACTGTGCAGGAACTAGAGGCTATCCGTGCACTGAGGGGTGATGCTGACACCATGGTCCTCCCAGCAGGCAAGGGAAATGAGACGGTGCTGATGCGCATGTCGACTACCAGCAGAAAATCTGCTCTGCTGCAAGACCCAGCTTAAAAGAAATTCAACAAGGACCCTACCTTGACGATGACCAGAAACACCGTGGCGCTACTGAAGGACTCAGATCTACCAGAGGCAGTGAAGAAACGGCTGTATCCCAGAGTGCCGACAACACCGCGCCTGTATGGATTGCCCAAGATTCACAAAGATGGGGTACCTCTCCGGCCGATTCTGGACACTATTAACTCACACAGTTGTGGACTGGCCAAATACCTGGTGACACTGTTAAAACCACTGGTGGGGGCACTGCAGTCACCACATGGAAAACTGCAGATTTTGTGAGAATACTGAAGGACATTCAAATACAGAGAGATGACTCACTCATGAGCTTAGACGTCACCACCTTGTTCATGGAAGTACCTCTACAGGACACCTTGGCACTCCTTAATCAGCACATCTAGCCTTAAACAGTGAGTATGTGCTTACGGCCACCTACTTAAAGTGCAATGGAGAACATTATGAACAAGTGACTGGAGTGGCCAAGGGATCTCCCCTTGCTTCAGGGATTGCTAATCTGTATATGGAATACTTTGAGGAGATGGCCCTACAAACTGCTCACTGTAAACCCAGGCACTTCTTCTGCTATGTCGACAATACTTTCGTGATTTGGCAGCGTGGCAGGCAGGCATCAGAGTAGTTTATGGACCCTCTAAACAGCATACATGAGAATATCACCTTCATGATGGAAGTAGAGGAGAATGGCTATATTCCTTCCCTAGACATATTGATTAGGAAGAAGGTGGATGGCTCGCTGGGCCATTAAGCGTATAGAAAGGAGATGCACATAGAACTGTGCCTCCGTGCAACCAGCTGCCACCATCCGGCTTAACCCTTTCGTGAGCTGTGGGAAACATGCTTCCCACTACAACAAACTTGCTCCTAGTCCTGTGGGATTCACAGTTTCCACCTCTGTACGGTGCTACCACCTAGTGAACAGTGTAGGGTACTACTTCCAATCGGAAGTTCCTGCCGTTTTTGCTGTGCTTTAGCGCAGAGGCATTGTATAGCTGAGTGTTGCTCTGTAGAGGAGCCTTTCAGTGCTGTTTGCGTGACATTGGTAAATACTTTTGATTTATCCAAATTTATGAAGGAAAACGTAAGATTGGAACGAGGAGAATTCCAGTTTGAAACAAAAGGAGCCATTTCTGCAGTGAAATAGATTGATAACTGTCCAGTCACTTTCCTGTCCTCAATTCATGACCCATGAGAAACAGCCACAGTGAAAAGGAAAAACAAGGATGGTACTAGTACAGAGATTTCGTGTCCTGAAGTTGTGGCAGAATACAACAAAATAATGGGTAGTGTCGATAAGTTAGATCAATTACAAGAAAGGTATGCTATTGGCAGACATTCTGTAAAATGGTGGCACAGAATATTTTATTTCCTGGTGGATGTTGCTGCAGTGAACAGTTTTATCTTGTGGAAAATAAGTAAAAGAGAAAGTGGACAGCATGGTCAGCTCACATACAGGATCCATCTAGCCAGACAATTGATTGCTGGCTTCTCATCCCAAAAAGGCATGGACAAAAACCTGTCTTTCTGGCAAAAAGGGGTAAAGTACCTGAAGATTTTCTTCATGTGGCTGTAGATGAGCATCAACCCATTTTAGGAGAAAGCTACTGGACGTGCTGTCATTGTAGTACCAAAGCTGCGGAAAAGGGCACTTGCTATGTTTGTACATATTGTCAAATACCACTTTGCATAGACCCATGTTTCAGAAAATTTCATGGCAAGTACTTGTGAACAATCATTGTAACAAGAGAAGTAAATTTATCAAATATGACATATATTGAAAAAGTTGTTTTTGTCATTTGACTCCAAGGCAGGGCAGTGGGAAGAATACTTCCCACCTTGTTGTGTGACCTCACTTTCACAGTTGGAGCAAATTTGATATTCTGTATGATAGGTATATTTATCTGTTAACTACTATCTGCTCTCCATTCATTAAAAAAAAACTACTCGATAATTTTGCCCACGAAAGGGTTAACGCCAGTAAGTACTGACCACCTTTGTACATAGGGCTTGTGTCATTTGCGACAAAGAAAGCCTCAGACAAATTACACCACCTAAGAGAGGTATTTCGTAAAAATGGGTGTCGACGACGACGTGCCTTCCTGGGTATATTGGGGCCCCCTGTCAGTCAAAAGTGGGAGGCTGCTGAGAAAATCGAAAGTAAATACTGTCTTCCGACCACCACCGAAGACAAAAGAGCTATTGGGCTCAGCTAAAGACCCACTCAAACTCAACACACCTGGCATATATAGCATTGCCTGTGAGAGTGGTGTACAGTACATTGGACAAACGCAGCACTGCATCTCGAAAAGGTGTGGGGAACACATCAGACGCGTCCAACTTGGACAGACAGAACAACCTGTTATAGCTGAACATAGTATCAAAGAAAACACACCTTTGATTTAGAGAACACCAGGTTGCTGTGCCGAGCCGGGAGCTGTTGGGGCGGCAGCATAAGTAAAGAATCGATAGAAATATGGGTCTTCGAGAATCTTGTGAATAGGGACGACGGTTATCAACTTAGCATGGCCTGGAATCTCGAAATACGCCATGAACACACAAAGAACCGTCCAGCTCGCGAGATGTGACTGGAATGCTGTGACGGAGACACGCACGGCGCACCCACTTCCCCCTCCACCCTGCCTGCCAACCCCTCTGGATACAGCCTCCCGCGGCCAGGTCTTGGGGGTGCGCCGCAGGTATAAAGGGACTGGTATCGGCAAAGTCTCGGTACTTCGCCAGAAGATGAGTATGTTACTTGTCGAAATGTCACAGTGTGAAGGCATTGCCACCTGGCAGGAATCACCAGATCTTTCTATGTATTTGCAATATAATACATTTATGTCAGAAGTTGGTTGCTGCCACTCCCTACACAAGTGTCGATTCTCAGTGAGTCTTTCTGCATTTTGCTACAATTTTCCAGTGTTGACTTCTCTGTACACAGCAGCATTGTCTGTGAAAAGCCTCATGGAACTTTTGACGTTATCTAGATGTTAATTTAGGAATATTGGGATAAGCAGTGGTCTGTAAAACTCTTGGGCAACTAGAATTTAACTTCCTCTGAAGAATTTTCTCTGTTGAGAATAACATGGTTTCACAGAATTAGATATTTACACTGGCCTAATAATGAAATGAATTTGGAGAATTTTCAGATAAGATTCCTAGTCCACTTGGACTAAAATACCAAGATTATAGTTGTGGTGCACACAATTTGCAGTTGTACTGACAACTCGATTAGCTACATAATCCTGCAGCCTATCGGCTGATGCAAATATTTCCAGTGGTTGTTGAATTCAGCCTGCTTGACTCACTTTGCTTAGTAATTTTGTCAGAACATTCTTGATATGATAAAATGTATTGCGATTATTGTGACATTGAAATGACCTTGAACATGACAATACATATAAAATTTATCTGCACATATTTATTTTTAAATGAATTAAGCAGAACAAAAAATAACTTTCAAACCACTGAAACTTGCTATGAAAGATACTGTTGAAAAAACACTGAAATACTGCACACAAAGTGACAAACTCCTCACAATAATATAGAATCGAAAGCAAATTATTTCAGTGCTCGGACTGTTTACTGTCAGCATTAAAATGAGATACCTTCAAAGAAAAGAATACTAGGCTTGTGGCCTGTTGCTACGCAATTGGCTGTTGATTGAGATGAGTAAATCTTCCAAAGGAATGAAATTTTATTTAGTTCTTCTAGTCCTTCTCTGTGGCTTCACTCAAGTACACGTTATAAATATTACACACATCTCCTCCCCCTGTGTCCACTTCTACCTCCCATTTCTATCCGTCCATCTCCTCCTCCCAGCTCACTTGCACATACACACACAGTTCATGTTTGATATTCAGGTTTGCCTGAAGGAATATTTTAATAGGCAACCTATCCCCAGTTATTGTGTTCTATGTCTACATCTATACTCTGCAAACCACCATGAGGTGCAAAGGTATACCCCATTGTACCATTTATTAGTGTTCCTTCCTGTTTTGTTCACGTGTGGAGCATGGGAAGGATAATTGTTTAAATGCCCCTGAGCATGCAGCAGTTATTCTAATCTTATCCTCACAATCCCTGAGTGAGTGATATGGAGGGGGTTGTAGTATATTCCTAGAGTCATAATTAAAAGCTAGTTCTTGAAACTTCCCGAGTTTTCATCGGTATAGTTTACGTCTATCTTAAACTATCTTTCAGTTCAGTTCCCTCAGGATCTCTGTGACACTCTCCCATGGGTTAAACAAACCTGCGACTGTTCGTGCTGCTGCCACCCTTTATGTATGTTAAATATCCTCTGTTAGTCCTATCAGGTATGGGTCCCACAAGCTTGAGCAATATTCTAGAACTGGACACATGAGTGTTGTGTAAGCAATGTCCTGTGTAACTAATTACTTCCCCAGAATTCTACCAATAAACTGAAGTCTGCCACCTGCTTTACCCATAACCGAATCTATGTGATTCCATCTCATATCGCTACAAAGTTTTCCACCCAGGTATTTGTATGAGTTAGCTGATTCCAACATTGACTCATTGATACTACAGTCATAGGATACTAAGTTTCTTTCGTTTGGTGAAGTGCAAAATTTTACATTTTTAAATAATTAGAGCAAGTTGCCAATTTGTGCACCACATTTTCTCAGTAATGAGTTTACCACATGCAGTCTACTCCAATACACAGCACTGTTACAGGGAAATTGCTGTTATCACTATTCACTGGGGTTTAAAATTGAAAATTACTAGTCACTCTAAAGTGCCAATCTTAGTCTCAGGATACTGGCATTGTCACATCAGTCTCGTGATGTTGATTGTCAGGAACAGTGATCCAAAACTGCTATGTCTGGTTTTCAACGACTTACTAATAGTGTGCAGTGACACACTGTTATTAGTTTCCTTCTCTGCCTATTGCAACCCACGAGTGTCAAAGGCACTTGAGTACTGCTTGGTGTTTGGGCCCACTCTGGCTCGAACCTCCTGCTAATGACACTTCCAGTGGCCAAATTCCTTCTCTGTGACCAGTGTATGGACATGTACAAGCAAAGTCATTGTGAGGAAGATGTGTGTAAGCTTAAAATTCTCTTTATCCCACCATACCCCAGTGATTACACATATCAACACATTTTGGTCACTGCGTGTAGAAATTATGGGCATTTTCTGATTGTTATTTCACGATACATTATTTCTGAGCAGTGAAAAGATAATTGTTCGATCTTTTAGTACTCCGAAGAGCTGTTGGAGGATGATCCTGCTTCCACAAAGCTCCACATGACTTGAAAAACACATTACAGGTATGATCATTTCCTGAACAACCATTGTTCTAGTGATCTTCCATGATTCTCCTGATCGCAAAAGTTTGTTGTAAAGTAGGGGACAGAGCGACTCAACTTCGGTAGCTGCTTGAAGAGTTTGGTTCTGAAATTGATGAAGATGGTTTTAAAATTGGCAAAAGTATTTCTGAAATGCCTTTGTCATGCAATAGGATTTCCGGGACTATTCTGAGATATTAGGTTGCCTTAATTCTGCAGTTGTGGGTGCTGACAGACCCTTGGAGGGTGAAAAGGGCTTCGTTGGTCGACAACATGTTAGGCAACCAGTTGTTTGATTCTCTCATTTTTGAACTACCCACACTGTAAATGCTCTCCATGCCACAAAATTGGTGGGTAACAGTTCATGACACTGGATTTTGTACGCATAGCATTGGAGCATACATCTTAGTGCTCTCCAAACAGCAATGTACGGAATGCTGGTGTGATATGAGACTTGACAATCGCTGACTTCACCATGTGGAGGCGAACCCGCTTGTCTCAATTTCTTTTTGAACTGTCAAAATAGTAGTTAACACTTGTCTGATTGCCCACTATGGGGCCAGTCGTCTAATCAAGCTATGTCTTTAAACTTCCTGATCACTTTCTTCACAGCAATATTTATCACAGTACCTTCACTGAATCGAATGCCCTTCTTATGGTGATAGGGTCATAAAGCTTCACTAACAATGCCTTTTCTGTTAAGTGACCATGCTGTGATTACTGGCGCATCTCTCTGATAGCTCGTGCGTTCATATATTAGCTTAAAGAGTTCAAAGCATCTTTTCATTGAAGTATTAGGCTGGCAGGCAGGCTTGATTCGTCATATGCAGCAGTATGTTTTTTGTGGTTGTAGCAAATACACAGCATAGACAGTAAAATTATGCAGATTCCTCATTTTGCTATGTGATCAAATTATTCTGATGCGAAGGGAGGAATTTGTATTAAAAAAGGAAAAGAGCTACCTGGCTTTGATGTTTGCCAGAAAACAATACATTTTATGTACTTGAAACTGGTTCAGCTGTGTCAGAAGTGTGCTCCAGAAAGGAATTAGTTACCCTGTGTGAAACGTTTGTAAATGATTTATTGTAATTGCACTCAGAGCACAGGCGAACTGGAGACTGTGGCTGTACTACTGATCCTACACCATTTCTCACTAGCTCCAACCAAAATATTCAGCACACGGCCAGGAATCCAGCACAGGTAGCACAGCAGGCAGTGAGGGGTCACAGACGAAGGGCCCCACCGTAGGTAGTTGGCTTAGGCCGTAATGATGATGCACTCGGCGTGACCTGTGGCAAGCAAATCTGTAGCAACAGAAGGGTTAAGCACTTGTTTTATAGTTTAAAATTTATTGTGAATTGTGTAGTTACCGTTATTTAAGCCTAGAGAACATTTTTGTGAGAGGTCAAACGGAAAGTCAAGGTTGGGATATTATGAAAAGGATAGGTAGCTACTCATCATAAAGATGACATGTTCAGTTGCATGCAAGCACAACGAAAAGATTGTTACTACACATTGAGCTTTCAGCCAAAGCCTTTTTCAGAAAAGACACACATACATTCACACAAGCAAGCATACTTCCTGTGAACATGACTGCTATCTACAGTTGGTCCATTGTGTTGTTAATGGCCCTCTATCACTTCATTTTCTTTTCAATGAAAATATTTCGAATTTGTTTCTTACGCTGCCACTAAAGTGTCTGATAGATGCATTAAACTAACCACATTTAGGGATGCCTCAAAGACTTAGATCAGTTACTACCTACACTCATTACTATACCCCTGCGGGTCCGGGGTAAGAATAGGCCCGAGGTATTCCTGCCTGTCGTACGAGGCGACTAAAAGGAGTCCATCCCCCTCACGGGGGTAGTTAGCGCCTGCGTCCGGAGACGGACGGTTTCACGACCTATAATCGTGGTCTTTTTGGTTTTTCACTTCTCGTTTCTTCCTTCCTTTTGTTGGTTCCTTTCTTTGCTCTTCTCTACTTCACTGTCTTCCTTACTCTTTCCCTTGACTTCTCCTTGCCTTCTCATTGCCTCCTTCTCCTTGCTTTCTCATTGCCTTCTTCTCCTTGCCTTCTCTGGTCTCCGCCTCGGCGTTTGAGACAGTCTGTCCTCTTTCTCCCTCTCTCTTCTTTTTCCTCTTCTTCCTTCCTCCCTGTGCGTGTCTGAAGGCCGACCCACGCGTTCGCACGCGTAGCCGGTGACGGGGTAACGCGTAAGTCCCCGCCCTGGGTAGACATGTAAGGCACGCGCGTACCCCCTGGTAAAGGCCAGGCCCGGGGAGGGGTGATTGCCTGAGCTGATACCTTCTGACCATGCCGATTGGTCCCTCCGTCTGTTTCTCGGGAGGTGTGACCTGAGGTGTAAACATTCACCTAAGGCGGGAGTGCCCTCTGAGAGGGTCCCCACAAGGAAGGAGCGCGCCATCGGAGACGCTGGCAATCATGGGGGATTCCTCCGCAATGGATTCTACTCCATCGCTTTCGACTTTGACCCACAAACAGAAACGTGACCAGCCAACAGTGACAAAAGTACTACCGCCTGCCCCACAGTTCCTCGTAGTTTCTCGATCTGAGGACGGAAAGGATTTTTCCTCTGTCAACCCTTTCGTTATCCAGAAGGGCGTAGATGCCATAGCCGGATCTGTCAAATCTTGTACCAGGTTGCGTAACGGTACCTTATTACTAGAAACTGAGAGTGCCTTTCAGGCACAAAAACTGCTTCGGGCCACACTCCTGTACACGTTCCCTGTCCGGGTGGAGGCCCACCGAACTTTGAATTCGTCTCGTGGTGTAGTCTATAGTAGCTCTCTCGACGGATTGACTGACGAGGAGCTTCAATCTTTCCTCGCTGAGCAGGGCGTAACGGCTGTCCATCGGGTCATGAAAAAGGTCAACAATGACCTTGTACCGACCCGGACACTTTTCTTAACCTTCGATAGTGTTAAGCTGCCATCGCGCATCAAGGCGGGCTACGAGGTTATTTCTGTTCGCCCCTATGTCCCGACACCTACGCGCTGCTACCAGTGTCAGCGTTTCAATCACACTCGACAGTCTTGCTCCAATGCGGCTAAATGTGTCACTTGTGGCAGGGATGCCCATGAGGGTGACTGTCCACCTCCGTCTCCTCGTTGTGTGAACTGTCAGGGTGGCCATGCCGCATCCTCCCGCGACTGTCCTGTCTATAAGGAAGAACGCTGTATCCAGGAAATTCGAGTCAAAGAGAAAGTGTCCACCTCGGCTGCTCGCAAGCTATTGGCTAGTAGGAAGCCCACGCTGCTCCCAGCGGGGAAATACAGCACTGTCCTCGCCTCTCCTCGGACTACCCGGGAGGTAGCAACCCAGACATGCGATCTGACCTTCAGCACCACGGTCGTCCGTTCGGCCAGTGCTAAGATCGCCCGGTCGACGTCTCCTCTTCCTCCCATCACCCCACAGACACCAGCCACTTCCTCAGCTTCTGCTCAGTCGAAGACCCCGAAGTCAGATGCACGGGCCTTCAAGAAGGAACCATCCCGTGCAGACTTCCTCCGTCCCTCGACCTCCCAGCCTTCGACCGGTACTTCCACCAAACGTCCTTCTAAAAAGGCGCATAGGAAGCACAGTTCTCCTTCTCCGCCGCGGCGCCTTTCTTCTCCTGCGCCACCCAGCGGTTGCCGCCCCAGGCCGTCATCCGTTTCGCCTGGCCGCACCGCTGGTAGCCGAACATCTGGCCGTTCACCGGCGGAGGAAGCTCCCCCTCCCGGCCATCCTCCCGAGATGGCCGATGACCCTATAGACCCCATGGACGATGACTGTCCGCCTCCTGCTAGCGGCGGCAGTGCTCGCTCGAAGCCAGGCCCTAAGCGGCCTTCGAGGTGACCCCTTCTCTCATCTTCCTTTTCTTACGATGGCACTTATTAACTGGAATATTCGCAGCATTCGCTCCAACCGAGAGGACTTGAAGTTGCTGCTCCGCTTGCATCGTCCGCTCGTCGTAGCCCTCCAGGAAACGAAGCTACGCCCATGCGATCAACTTGCCTTGGCACACTACACCTCTGTGCGTTTTGACCTACCCCCTGTGGTAGGTATCCCAGCTCATGGAGGGGTTATGTTGCTGGTCCGGGATGATATTTACTACGATCCCATCACGTTGCACACCGGCCTGCAGGCAGTTGCCATCCGCATTACTCTCCCCACTTTTACGTTTTCCTTTTGTACCGTTTACGCTCCATCGTCATCTGCCGTTACCAGGGCAGACATGACGCAACTTATTGCTCAGCTACCTGCACCATTTTTGTTAACTGGAGACTTCAATGCCCACCATCCTCTTTGGGGCTCTCCAGCATCCTGCCCGAGGGGCTCCTTGTTAGCAGACCTTTTCAACCAGCTCGATCTTGTCTGCCTCAATACTGGCGCCCCTACTTTTCTTTCGGACACATCTCATACCTATTCCCATTTAGACCTCTCTATATGTACTCCCCAACTTGCACGCCGGTTTGAGTGGTATGCACTTGCTGATACATATTCGAGCGACCACTTCCCGTGTGTTATCCATCTCCTGCAGCATACTCCCTCTCCGTGCTCCTCTCGTTGGACCATCTCCAAGGCAGACTGGGGGCTCTTCTCTTCCAGGGCGACCTTTCAGGATCAAACCTTCACAAGCTGCGATCGTCAGGTCGCACACCTCACGGAAGTCATTCTCGCTGCTGCTGAATATTCCATCCCTCACCCTACTTCTTCTCCACGTCGCGTACCGGTCCCCTGGTGGACCGCAGCATGTAGAGACGCTTTACGTGCTCGTCGACGTGCTTTACGCACCTTTAAACGCCACCCTACAGTGGCGAATTGTATTAATTATAAACGATTACGTGCTCAGTGTCGTCGTATTATTAAAGAAAGCAAGAAAGCCAGCTGGGCTGCTTTCACAAGCACCTTCAACAGTTCTACTCCTTCTTCTGTTGTCTGGGGTAGCCTGCGCCGGCTATCTGGCACTAAGGTCCACTCCCCAGTTTCTGGCTTGAAGGTCGCGAATGAAGTCCTTGTGGCCCCTGAGGCTGTCTCCAATGCCTTCGGCCGCTTTTTCGCCGAGGTTTCGAGCTCCGCTCATTACCACCCTGCCTTCCTCCCCCGCAAACAGGCAGAGGAGGCTAGGCCACCTGACTTCCGCTCCTCGAATTGTGAAAGTTATAATGCCCCATTCACCATGCGGGAACTCGAAACCGCACTTGGCCGATCACGGTCCTCCGCTCCAGGGCCTGATTCTATTCATATTCAGATGCTGAAGAACCTTTCTCCTGCGGGTAAAGGTTTTCTTCTTCGTACATACAATCGCATCTGGATTGAGGGATGTGTTCCCGCATGCTGGCGCGAGTCTATTGTTGTCCCGATTCCTAAGCCGGGGAAGGACAAGCACTTGCCTTCCAGTTATCGACCTATCTCGCTTACCAGCTGTGTCTGTAAAGTGATGGAGCGAATGGTTAACTCTCGATTGGTTTGGCTGCTCGAGTCTCGACGCCTACTTACCAATGTACAATGTGGATTTCGAAGGCGCCGCTCTGCTGTTGACCATCTGGTTACCTTGTCGACCTTCATTATGAATAACTTCTTGCGGAAGCGCCCAACCGCGGCTGTGTTCTTTGATTTGGAGAAGGCTTACGACACCTGTTGGAGGGCGGGCATTCTCCGCACCATGCATACATGGGGCCTTCGCGGTCGCCTCCCTCTTTTTATTTGTTCCTTTTTAATGGATCGACAGTTTCGGGTACGTGTGGGTTCTGTCCTGTCCGACACCTTTCGCCAGGAGAATGGGGTGCCACAGGGCTCAGTTTTGAGCGTCGCTCTCTTCGCCATCGCGATCAATCCAATAATGGATTGCCTCCCAGCTGATGTATCAGGCTCCCTTTTCGTGGACGATTTTACCATCTATTGCAGCGCGCAGTGTCCACGTGTCCTGGAGCGCTGTCTTCAGCGTTCTCTTGACCGTCTTTACTCCTGGAGTGTCGCCAATGGCTTCCGTTTTTCTGCCGAGAAGACGGTCTGTATTAACTTCTGGCGCTACAAAGAGTTTCTCCCACCGTCCTTACGACTCGGTCCCGTTGCTCTCCCACTCGTGGAGACAATCAAATTTTTAGGCCTTACCTTTGACAGGAAACTTAGCTGGTCTCCACATGTGTCATATTTGGCCGCCCGTTGTACCCGTTCTTTAAATGTCCTCCGTGTTCTCAGTGGTCTGTCGTGGGGAGCGGATCGAACCGTCCTACTTCGTCTATATCGGTTGATCGTCCGCTCCAAGCTGGATTATGGGAGCTTCGTATACTCCTCTGCACGGCCATCCATCTTACGCCGCCTCAACTCCATACAACATCGGGGTTTACGACTTGCGATCGGAGCATTTTATACCAGTCCCGTAGAGAGTCTTCATGCTGACGCTGGCGAATTGCCACTCACCTACCGGCGCGATATACTGCTTTGTCGGTATGCCTGTCGGCTACTGTCAATGCCCGACCATCCGTCTTATCGTTCCTTTTTTGACGACTCTCTTGACCTTCAATACGGGTTGTATGTCTCTGCCTTGCTACCCCCTGGAGTTCGCTTTCGTCGCCTCCTTCAACACCTTCATTTTTCACTCCCTGCAACCTTTCGAGTGGGCGAGAGCCGCACGCCACCTTGGCTCCAGGCTCAGGTCCGCGTTCACCTCGACCTCAGCTCGCTCCCAAAAGAGGTCACCCCCGGTTCGGTCTACCACTCCCGTTTTTTGGAACTTCGTTCGAAGTTCAACAACATGACTTTCATTTATACAGATGGCTCTAAGACCAATGACGGGGTCGGGTGTTCCTTTATTGTCGGGGCACAAAGTTTCCAATACCGGCTCCATGGCCATTGTTCGGTCTTCACAGCTGAGCTCTTTGCCCTCTACCAGGCTGTTCTTTACATTTGCCGCCACCGACATTCTGCTTATGTCATCTGCTCAGATTCCCTGAGCGCCATCCAGAGCCTCAGTGATCCGTACCCGGTTCACCCTTTCGTACACCGGATCCAACGCTCTCTTCAGCAGCTGGTGGACGTCGGTACGCCGGTTAGCTTTATGTGGGTTCCTGGCCATGTCGGTATCCCTGGGAACGAAGCTGCAGATGCCGCGGCCAAGGCTGCGGTCCTCCAGCCTCGGACAGCTTCTTGTTGTGTCCCTTCGTCCGATTTTAGCAGGGTCATTTGTCGGCGCGTTGTGTCGCTGTGGCATGCCGATTGGGCTGCACTTACCGACAACAAGCTTCGGGCCTTAAAACCTCTTCCCGTGGCTTGGACGTCCTCCTCACGCCCTTCTCGGCGGGAGGAGGTCGTTTTAGCAAGGTTAAGAATTGGACACTGCCGGTTCAGCCATCGCCATCTGCTGACGGCTGCGCCGGCGCCGTTCTGCCCATGTGGGCACTTGCTGACGGTTAGACATATTTTAATGTCCTGTCCAGATCTTACCACACTGCGCCTCGATCTTAACCTGCCTAATACTTTAGATGCCATTTTAGCGGATGACCCACGAGCAGCTGCTCGTGTTCTTTGTTTTATCAATTTGACAAACCTCGCTAAGGACATTTGATGATGTTTTTTAATCTTATGCCTGTCAGTCTGTCTTTTATTGTGTTTTCCCTTTTAGTTGTTGTTGTCAACTTTTGCCTCGCGGTGCATTCTTAGAGTAGTCAGGGCGCTAATGACCATTGACGTTGTGCGCCCGAAAACCACAAAAAAAAAAAAAAAAAAAAAAAAAAAAAAAAAAAAAAAAAAAACTCATTACTAACATGACAGTTTCTTAACCTAACTTTACACAGCTAAAAAAAAAATCAGCAGTGTGAGGGTGGGTATTCACATATCCTTTCTTTGCGTTAATGACAACTTCATTATTATTTACTTTTAAATTGTATTTGTGCAAAATAAAAGTACTGTTATCTAATGGCACTAGGTTGTCAACTGATAATTGTAGTTGGACTTGACTTGATTAATGGTATTTTGCCAATCAAAGATGACAGAACTTCGTGGTGATAGCTGATTAAAATTTATGCAGTGCAGTTTTCAGAGTTCAGCTTGATCGGAGGTGACTTTCTGTGTCAATCTAAGATCAAATGCTGTACACAGTTAGCTCTAAAAGTTGTTTCTGTAGTATGGAGAAAAATCCTTCATTTAACAGGAACTGCTGTCCCAACTTCTGGTGAGTTATTTTGGTGACCACATATCTCTTAAAATATTGTGTGGGTAACAGTGGTTCACATTTTGATGTAATATGTGAATATGGTCTTTTGATCCCCACACTTTATAAATAGGTTAACTGTCGTCTTGTGTCCTTCAGCATATATTGCAGGTACTTCATTGCAATTATGTGAGCTTGTTGCAGTTAGAAATCGTCAATTTATGCATGCAAATCCTGGCTCAGGCATTTACAACTTTGCTGTGCATTTCTTACATCTTAGGACTGTGCCAGGTATTTCTGCCAGATTCAGTGAATTCATCTGCAGATATTTTTTATGGAGCGATGAGTTGCTATTATGAAAAATAGATTTCATAGTTGATTTTCATACAGCTGCTCAGTATCTTCTAGCCCCATTTCGTTCAGGATGGTCATTTTTCAACAACTGTGGCTGCCATACTTCATTCAAATTTCCTGAGTTTCCCTCTGGATATCTTTCGGGTTTACTTTTAGCCCAGTTAAGTAGCTTGTCACAAGCCTTTGGTAAGCTTACCCTGTTCCCCTGCGGGTCTGGGGCTTACAATAGGCCCGAGGTATTCCTGCCTGTCGTAAGAGGTGACTAAAAGGACTTCCACACGTTCTAGCCTTTATGTAATGGTCCCCTGTAGGGTTTGACCCCCATTCTTCAAAATTTTCCCGAAGAGTGAGCCAATTGGGGAAGGGCGCCTTACATGGTGCATTGTGCCCACCATGCATTGAGATCTTTAGCCCACTTTCTCGTTGCATTGCAGTCTAGCCCATTCTCCATCTCTCGGGCGAGGACGCCTTCCTGGGTGCGTTTCCCACCATGCACTGTGTAGTGTCGCTTTATGCGTCGACGATGACCATTGACTTCTTTGCACCTGATATCCAGCACGGTAGCCAGTCAGTTGGGGTGGGGCTGCCATGTACCCTGTTAGTTGTAGCCCCCGACCACACAGGATCTGCTGATGCCTGCGCCGTTAACTCCCCACGTATGCCAAGGGGTAGATGCCCATCCCCCTGGGGCATCGGGACTCCTGCCAATGGACATCCTGTCAGGTGGCCTTTGCTGTGGCTGGGTGGCACCCCTGGGGAGGCCCCCTGGTTGGAGTGTGTGGCATCAGAGTGGATGGCACGTGATGAAGCTTAGTCCATCATCTCTTGCTGGTTGTGAAACACCAGTAGTCTCTAAGTGATAAAGAGCTCAATTCAACGCACAGAAGTAAGACACAGAAGTACGACCCCAAATCATTCCCCTCCCTGGCCACACCATGGGAGGAATGTCAGGCTAAGGATGGCAGTGGATCTTATTCAACCCGGTACCTTGTATGTTCGAGAGCTGATGGGGAATCTTTCATGACGATGAAGCCTCAGTTTTTTGTTGAGCATTTAGGGGACAAGTTTGGGGATGTGGAGGGCTTGTCCAAAATGAGATCTGGGTCATTCTTGATCAAAACAGCATCCTTTGCCCAGTCAGGGGAGTTAATCACTTGTGACAAACTGGGGATGTTTGTTACTATCACTCCCCATAAGAGCCTAAATATTGTTCAGGATATTATATTCCACAGGGACCTTCTGTTCCAGTCTGACGATGAGCTGCGCACCAATTTAAAGTGCAGAGGCGTAAATTATGTCCGGCATGTCCACCAGGGTCTGAGGGATAATCAGGTTGCCACTGGCCTTTGAGTGACACATTGCCCGAGAAGGTCAAGGTGATGGTCTATCGCTGTGATGTAAAGCCCTGTATCCCTTCCCCAATGTGGTGCTTTAAGTGCTGGTAGTTCGGCCATATGTCTTCCCACTGTTTTTCCAGCGTAACATGCAGAGATTGTGGATGCCAGTCACATCCCAATATTCCATGTGCCCCGCCTCCCATCTGTGTCAACTGCAGAGAGCACCATTTGCCTTGCCTGCCAGACTGCAGGATTCTCCAGAAAGAAAGGAAAATTGTGGAATAAAAGACCCTGGAGTGACTGGCCTACACTGAGGCTAAGAGAAAATTTGAACGCTTGCATCCTGTGCGTATGACATTGTCTTACACCGCTGCTACAACAGTTCTGGCACCACCATGAAGCTGTGGCTGTCAGGATAAGGGCGACTTGGGAACTACTTGTATGCAATGTATATCTTCCTCCAGATGGTACAGTATCCCTGAATGTATTAAATGCGCTGATCGATCAACTTCCTAAACCTTTCCTACTTTTGGGAGATTTTAAAACCCATAACCCTTTCTTGGATGGCTTACTGGCTGATGGAGAGATGTTGAAATGTTATAGTCTCAGTTCGACCTCTGCCTCTTAAATACTGGGGCTGCCATTCATTTCAGTGTTGGTCATGGTAGTTACTCGGCGATTGATTTTCAATTTGCAGCCCAGGACTACTCCCATCTATCCACTGTAGAGCACATGATGACCTATGGTAGTGACCACTTCCCCATCTTCCTGCCACTGCCCCGTGTCAGGCTCATGGACGCCTGCCCAGATGGGCTTTAAACAAGGCGGACTGGGAAACTTTCACCTCTGGTGTCACCGTTGAATCTCTCCCACATGGTAACATCGATGTTCTGGTTGAGCAGGTGACTACAAAAATTTTCTACAGCAGAAAACTCTATCCCTCACTCTTTAGGGTGCCCGAGGCTAAAGGCAGTTTCTTGGTGGTCGCCGGAAGTCGCTAAAGGAATCAAGGAGTGTCGGATAGCTCTACAGCAGCACAAGTTGCACCCTTCCCTGGAGCACCTCGTAGCCTTTAAACGACTCAGTGCCTGTGTTCGCTACCTTATCAAACGAGTGTTGGGACAGATATGTCTCAACCATTGGTTGCCATGCATCACCTTCCCAAGTCTGGGCAAAGATCAAACGTGTTTTCACGTACCAGACCCCAACAGGTGTCCCTGGTGTTACCATAAATGGCGTGTTATCTACCGACGCAAACACAGTTGCCGAGCACTTTGCTCAAGCCTCTGCTTCAGAGAATTACCCCCCCAGCCTTTCGCACACTCAAACAGCGGCTGGAAGGGGACGTCCTCTCATTAACTGTACGCCACAGTGAATCCTATAACGCCCAATTTACAGAGTGGGAGCTCCTCAGTGCCCTTGCACATTGCCCCGACACAGCTCCCGGGCATGATCGGATCGACAGCCAGGTGATTAAACGTTTCTCATCTGACTACAAGCGACATCTCCTCGTCATCTTCAATCGGATATGGTGAGATTGTGTCTTTCCATCGCAGTGGCGGGAGAGCACCATCTTTCTGGTGCTCAAACCCGATAAAAACCCGCTTGATGTGGATAGCAATCGGCCCATCAGCCTCACCAACGTTCTTTGTAAACTGCTGGAACATAAGGTATGTCTGCGGTTGGGTTGGGTTGGGTTGGGTCCTGGAGTCACGTGGCGTACTGGGTCCACATCAGGGCAGCTTCCGTCAGGGTCGCTCTACTGCTGATAATCTTGTGTCTATCAAGTCTGCCATTCGAGCAGCCTTTTCCAGACAGCAACACATGGTTGCCGTCTTTCTTTACTTACGTAAAGCATACGACACGACCTGGCAGCACCATATCCTTGCTATATTGTATGAGTGGGGCTTCCGGGGCCCACTCCCAATTTTTATCCGGAACTTTGTGTTGCTCTGTACTTTCCATGTCCAAGTTGGTGCCTCCCATAGATCCATCCATACCCAGGAGAATGGAGTCCTGTAGGGCTCTGTATTTAGTGTCTCTCTCTATTTTTAGTGGCCATTAACGGTCTAGCAGCTGCCGTCAGGCCCTCCGTCTCACCTTCTCTGTATGCAGAAGACTTCTGCATTTCATACTACTGCTCCAGTACTGGTGTTGCTGAGCGGCACCTACAGGGAGCCATCACAAGATGGTCATGGGCTCTATCACATGGCTTCCAGTTTTCAGCTGCAAAGTTGTGTGTCATGCACTTCTGTCAGCGTTGTACCATTCATCCGGAACCAGCGCTCTACTTTAATGATAATCCACTCACTGTAGTGGAGACATATCGATTCCTAGGATTGGTTTTCGACACTCAATTCAATGCCCTCCGTTGCCTGAGTAACAAAAAAATTGGGGTGCAGATTGCTCTACGCTGCTGCAGCTCTACAGAGCCCTTGTCCAATCCCAAATTGACTATGGGAGTGTGGTTTGTGGTTCGGCAGCACCTTCAGCATTGCATTTACTCAACCCAGTGCACCACTGTGGGGTTAGTCCCTCCATTGCAGATCAGATGTGTGCAACTGCTCGCCAGTTACGCAGCACACATTTGTAGTTATCGTGAGCATCCGAATTACCGTCTCTTCCCGCTCGCAGCAGTCCATCTCCCTTATCGCCAGTGCAGGTCGGGGCTAACAATTGCAGTTTGCGTGCGGTCCCTTCTCTCCGAACTGGAGTCCTTCCCTTCACCACCTCTACTTGCGGTCCGTTCATGTACGCCTCCATGGTGTACGTCTCAGTCGCAGCTTCGTCTGGACCTTTCACATAGCCCTAAGGATTCAATTAATCCTGCGGCTCTTCGCTGTCACTTCCTCTTGATTCTTGACGTGTTCTGGGGCTCTGAAGTGATTTACACCAACGGCTTGATGGCTGATGGTCGCATTAGCTTTGCCTACGTGTACGGTGGCCATATTGAACAGTATTCCTTACCCGATGGCTGCAGTGTATTCACTGCAGAGCTGGTGGCCATTTCTCGTGCACTTCAGTATCTCCGTTCACGCCCTGGAGAGTCTTTTCTTTTATGTACTGACTCCTTGAGCAGCCTGAAAACTAGTGTTAACCTCGTCATCCTTTGGTAGCATCCATCAAAGTGTGTCCATCTATGCCCTGGAATGGTCCAGTCATTCAGTGGTGTTTCCTAGTGGACCCCTGGTCATGTCGGAATCCCAGGAAATGAACTTGCTGACAGGCTGGCTGAACAGGCTACATGGAAAACGTTTCTGGAGATGTGCATACCCACAACTGACCTGTGATCGCTATTACACCACAAGGTTTTTCAGCTTTGGGAGACGGAATGGCAAAATCTCAGTATGCACAACAAACTGCGAGCCATTAAGGGGACCACAAACATGTGGAAGTCCTCGATGAGGGTGTCTCACAGGGACTCTGTGGTTTTCTGCAGGCTCCACATTGGCCACACATGGGCGACCCACGGGTATCTCCTGCACCCTGAAGACCCACCTCAGTGTTGGTGTGGTGCCCGATTGACAGTGGCCCACATTCTCCTACTATGTCCTTCTTTGGCTGCCCTGTGACTTCCTCTACGGTTGCCGGACTCGTTATCATTGATTTTAGCAGACAACGCCACGTCGGCTGATTTGGTTTTACGTTTCATCCGTGAGGGTGGGTTTTATCATTCGCTGTGAGTTTTAGCACCTGTCCTTTGTCCCTCGGTGTCCTCCACTCTAGTGCTTTTAGGGTGAAAGTTTTAATGTGTTGCAGGGTGACTGGCTTTTCCTTTTTGTTTTCATGCTCGGCCAGCCACTGTAATCTGCTTCCTTGTTTTACTCTCTTTAACTGTTTCTTGCATCTCTCTGTTCTCTTGTCCTCTCTTGTTCCTTTTAGTGTTTGTTGCCTTTCCTTTGTTCTAGTGGTCTTTCCTTTCTTTCCGTTTTGTGTTATATGTCTGGTCTATTTTATTCTCACACTTGTGGCATTGTTTTATTAGGGACAAGGGACTGATGACCTCGTAGTTTGGTCTTTTTCCCCCTCTTTTAAACAAACCAACCAACCCTACCAGGTCATTTATTTTTTTACCTCTTGCAGCATTTCATTACACCACATTGCCATCACCCCACTTATACCCAGTCTATTACTTGCTCTGTTGATTCATTCATCCCTCCCCCCTGCAGTGGACCCATGGCCCTTCCTTGCCTGTCAGAAAAAGCAACTAAAAAGTCTAAGTAGGTCAAGTTTTTTACCTTTGTCTTGTGAGTATTCTTCAGAGTTTTGAAGGTTTTTGCTTTTCACTTCTTTAATGCTTTTTCCCCTTCTCATATTTTGCATTTTAAATTCTGGTCCCATCTTTGGGTTTGACCTTCACTTTTCCAAATTTTACCGAAGTGCAGGCCATTTGGGGAAGGACTCCTTACTGTGGTGTGTCACCTCTCCATTGTCTGCTGTTACCTTTTGTACCTACCAATCAAGTGGTCTACCTCTGCATCTGAAATAAACTGCAGTAGACAGTCTGTCATGAGGTTGTCATGTATCCTCTCAGTAGCAGCCCCCTGACAACGCAGGGATCGCACTGCAGTGCCTGAGCTTTGACTTTCCTGTGTCAGCCAAGGAGTAGATGCCTGTCCACTTCGGGGTACGGGGACTCAGTGCGAAAGCTACTGTGCCAGGTGGCCTTTGCATTTGGGAGGGGGGGGGGGGGGGGTTATACATGGGGAGAGCCTCCGATCAGAGTGAATGGCATCGGGGTGGATGATCCTCAGTGAAATAAATCAAACTTCATAGTAGCTGTGCCAACATGGCTGTCTCATCAGTCACGAACAGTGATTTTAATGCAGAAGTTTACAATCCTGCAGCATTTCCATCATTGACCATACCTCAAGACTAGAACCAGGCAAGGAGAAATCGCAGGGGACAGTTTGCAGAGTTCTTGGTTTCTTCTCACACTGACGGTGGCTCTTTCACTTCAATGAAGCCAATGTTTTTCATTAAAATATTGAAGATCGGTTTGGGGAAGCTGTGGCAGCAGAGAAGATAAGAAATGGATCTTTGCTAATCAAAACCTCTTTTGCCAACCAATCACAAACACTTCAGGCGTGCATCAAGTTAAGAGATATAGCGATCACAATTTCTCCTCACAACAAGCTCAATAGAATTGAAGGTGTTACTTTCCATCAGGACCTAATGCTACAAACTGATGAAGAGCTGTGTATCAGTTTGGCATGGTGTGTGGAGTCGATTTTGTTTACCACATCCAGAAGGAACCCAAGGATAATAGTGGACAGCGGAGCTTTTGTTCTAGCCTTCACATCAACATTTTACCTGGGAAAGTTAAGATCATGGTTTATAGGTGTGATGTTGGGCCTTACTTTCATCCTCCGGTGAGGTGTTTCAAATGCTAAAGTTTCGAACACATGCCGTTCACTTGTTCTCATGAGGCTATATGTAGGGCACTTGGACGGGTGTCCCTTGAGAGCAGCCCTTGTGACCAAGCCCCTCAATGTGTCAGCTGTCCAGAACCGCACCCTCCTTGTTCACTACAATTCCGTGTTAAAGAGGGAGAAGAAAATTAGAGTATAAAACACTTGATCACCTGTCTTACCAAGAAGCAAGGGAGAAGTTTGAAAGACTTCATGCAACTATTATGGCCTCCAATTTTGCGACTGTTGGCATATTCCACACCTCATGCGATGACAAGGTCTCGCACGACATCTGGCCCTGGTTGTATGCCAGGGCGTGCCCCACCATTGGGGGAGGAAACATCAGCTCCCTCATCCCCTGCACTTATAGCACCAGTGTTTCTCACACAATCAGTGCAGCCAGAGATGCCTAGTCATCCTCTGGCATCATCAGTGAGTACACATGTGAAGGTGTGCTCTTCTCAAGACAAGGACCAGCTGCCACAGGCTGCAGGCCAAAGTAAAGTACTGTCATATTCTCTCCCAGAAGATAAAATGGGGAAATCTTCACAGAAATTGAACTTGGTATGATAAGCTACTTTCTGAGGCTTTGGATGTTCTGCTCCCCAGCCCTGCAACTGTAGAATCTATGCACACGGACAATGGATCACACATTCAGATGGACCACTATCTGGTAGTGGAGTAATTACATCCAGATTGTCCATTCACCACTTTCTCAGACCTGACTCAAACAGCTCCTTCATTGGAACTGTAACAGCTACTATTCTCATTTGATCGAACTCCGCCATTTAATGGCTACTTACTCGGTAATTGGCATAGTGATTGAGGAAACAAGATTTACAGCAACACACCTTCCTGCTCTGAAAAACTGTAAACACTGCTGTACCAATTGTGTTAATGTTGATTGTTTTCAGTGAGCAGGTGCCCCTTACCACTGCACTAGAGGCTGTGGCCATCAGTGTCATACCTGCTTGTATGACAGTATGTACTGTTCATCTACCCCCAGGTGGGCCCTTTCATTGTCACAATATGTTAGTTAGTGATCGACAAATTGGTACAAGATACTATTATTCGTGCTGCAGCAGCAAAGCTACACAACTCCTCCGGCTCATCCCGACAACCACCCGTGCCATGGTGGCCTGAAGATACAGCCACAGCTATCAAGGAATGCCCCCAGGGTGCTTAAACACCACAAGCGCCGTCCCTGTACAGATAGTTTAATAGCATTCTGCACCTACATCTACATAGAAACTCCGCAAGCCATAATACGGGCGTGTGGGATGGTACCCCCCAGGCACTTAAATGTGATTTGCAGGAGTATCCATGTAAATGTAGATGTACCCTGTACCACTACTTGCCATTTCCCCTCCTGTTCTAATCGCAAATAGAGCAAGGGAAAAATATTTATGAGCCCTAATGTCTTATATTTTATCTTTGTGGTACTTGCGTGCAATGTATGTTGGCGGCAGTAGAATTGTTTGGCAGTCAGCTTCAAATGCCAGTTCTCTAAATTTTTTCAATAGCGTTTCTTGAAAAGAATGTCGCTGTCCCTCCAGGGATTCCCATTTGAGTAACACTTGCATATTGTTCGACCCTACCAGTAACAAATCTAGCAGCCTTCCTCTGAATTGCTTCCATGTCTTCCTTCAATCTGACCTGGTATGTATCCCAAATGCTAGATAGTAGTTGCATCAATGTCCTATATGTGGTGTCCTTTACAAATGAACCACTCTTTCCTAAAATTATCTCAATAAACCAGACTGACCATTTGCCTCCACTGCCACAGTTTTCACATGGTCGTTCCACCTCATTATCGCTATGCAATGTTAAGCTCAGCTATTTAAATTACTTGACTGTGTAAAACAGGACATTAGTAATACTGTGTCCGAATATTACAGGTTTGTTCTTCCTACGCATCCTCATTAACTTATATTTTTCGACATTTAGGGCTAGCTGCCATTCATCACACCAACTGGAAATTTTTTAAAGTCATTTTGTCTCTTCCTACTGTCCAACACCTTACCATACATGTGGCTTCATCAGCAAACACAGCAAACAGCTACAGATTGCTGCTCACCCTGTTCGCCAAATCCCCCCACCAAAGGCTCACGGTTCTTTCATGAGTTCGTGTGGGGTGCACACAAGGTGCTGAGCTGTTGCAGCCCATTCTTCTTTCTGTGGCTGCTTTTCCTTCACCCTGCTCTCCCTCCCTATCCTCGCACCTTCCCCGTTGCCCCTTCCTTTCTCTCTCTCTCGGTGTTGTGATTTATCTTGACCTGCCTATCCACCTGGTTCCCTATATTGCTTGAAATTTTGTTTCTTCTGCCTGTTCCTTCATCCGTTTTGGCATTTAGGTCCATGCTTGAGGTTTGACCTCCACTTGTAAATTTTCTGTTTTTAGTGTTAGCCGTTCAGGGAAGAACTCCTTCCCTAGCATCTGTGGTGTGGATTCCTCTCCCCTATTCCTTCCCCTCTTCCTTTCCCACTGTAGCCCTCTTCCACCCTGCTAGGTCATCAGCACATGTAGCCATTCCGTGTGTTTGGGCTGTTATGTACCTATCTGGCTGAGCCCCCTGAAAACACAGGGATCACATTACTGATATCTGAGCTGTTCCCTCCCCATGTGTGCCAACGAGTCGTTGCTTGTCTTCTTGGAGTATCAGAACTCCCGGCAATATTTGCTGTGCGTGGCAGCCCTTGCTTTGGCTTGGTGGTACCCATGGGGATAGTCTCAGATCGGAGTGGGTGTATCAGGGCAGATGCTTGGTGCATGAAGTGTATCTAACTGCAAAAATTAGCAATTCTTAAACAACTGTCACTTTGAATGGTGAAGGATCATTCAATGCTGCATCATATGACCCAGCAGTGTTACCTTCCCTAGCTACACTATGGCAGGAGGGCCATGCTTGCCGTCTTGGGATGAAACAATCCCTGCTACCTTGCCTACACTAGGATGGATGGGGACACATTCACCACCACGAAGCCATGGAGAATATTGAGGACAATTTTGGTGAAGTGGAGTCTCTTAGTAAGAGGCGGTCAGGCTTCCTGCTTCTTCTGTCACCCAACCTCCAGCTCTTCATGCTTGTGTCTTGACTCTTCACAAGTTTCTGAATATGGTTCAGGGAGTGATTTTTTCATAGGGACCTCACCCTGCAAACTGATGAGGAACTCCAGGCTAATCTGGAGTGATGCAGCATTCATTTTGTTCAACGTGTGCCGAAGGGTCGCAAAGACAACCGCACCGATATCAGTGCCTTCATTCTGGCTTGAGTGGGATTCCCTCCCAGAGTAGTTCAAGATTATGTGCTACAGGTGAGATGTGAAGTGGTACATCGCACCACCCTGGAGGTGCTTTTGGTGCTTGCATTTTGGGCATGTCTTCCTGCTGTATGGTGGACACTCATTGTGGTGACTGGACACCCACTTCATGAGGGAAGCCCCTGTGTTCCACCATCTGTGTGTATCAGTTGTCGTGACCGCCATAGTGCTCACTAGCCAGATTGCCCAGCTTGCAAGAGAGAGAAGAAGGTCCAAGAGTAAAAGTCTGGATCACTGTCTTATGCTGAGGGTCACCAAAAGTGTCAGGCACTCCATCTGGTGTCAGGCACTCCATCTGGTGTCAGGCACTCCATCTGGTGTCAGGCACTCCATCTGGTGTCAGGCACTCCATCTGGTGTCAGGCACTCCATCTGGTGTCAGGCACTCCATCTGGTGTCAGGCACTCCATCTGGTGTCAGGCACTCCATCTGGTGTCAGGCACTCCATCTGGTGTCAGGCACTCCATCTGGTGTCAGGCACTCCATCTGGTGTCAGGCACTCCATCTGGTGTCAGGCACTCCATCTGGTGTCAGGCACTCCATCTGGTGTCAGGCACTCCATCTGGTGTCAGGCACTCCATCTGGTGTCAGGCACTCCATCTGGTGTCAGGCACTCCATCTGGTGTCAGGCACTCCATCTGGTGTCAGGCACTCCATCTGGTGTCAGGCACTCCATCTGGTGTCAGGCACTCCATCTGGTGTCAGGCACTCCATCTGGTGTCAGGCACTCCATCTGGTGTCAGGCACTCCATCTGGTGTCAGGCACTCCATCTGGTGTCAGGATCTTAACTTTTGTTTGTTACATCCTTTCCCTCTCCTACCTCTTCCTTACCCCAGCTCAGTTCCCCTCTCCCCTCCCTCTCTAATGCAGTTCCTACGACCTCCCGTCCGGGAGTCACTCCCCACTCCCCGGCGAAAGAAGTGCTCTTCTTCGGCACCTACCTGTGATGAGGCTCCCCAGGTGGACCCTTTCCCAGGTGTCTTTCAGGGCGGAGGCCTCCTACAACAACTCGACCATCAGATGCACTATGTGTGCGCCCCAAGGTCGTCTGCTCTTTCACTTTCGGATCTATCAGATGCCTGTACTCCCTCTGTGCCCTGACCTTCTCCACCTCTGAAAATAAGAAGAAACATAAGTCCCAGGACAAGGCACCTGGGCATCCTCAGAGGTCCCTGTCCCCCCTCTCAACCTGAGTCTTGACATCTTATTTATGGATGTCACTCCATCATTCTTGGTGACAACCACTGAGTGACATGACCACCTCCTGGCTTCTTTATGTCCAAACTGGACTCTTGCCACATGATCATCCAGTGGAATTGCAAGATATACTATCGTCACCCACCGAAAATACATCTTGTCTCCTCCTACTCTGTCTTGCTCTTAAAGAAACGCACTTCTGTGATGACCACTCTCCAATGTTTTGTGGTTATCAGACATTCTGTTGGAACCATGTTAGTGCCAGGGTAGTATCTCATGGGGTCTGCACTTGTGTTCTCTCCGATATCATTAGTGACTTGATCCCCCTACGTACCAACCTAGAAGCAATGGTGGTTAGAGTGCAAACGACTCTGGCAATAACTGTTTGCAATGTCTACTTCCCTCCAGGTGGGCTACTTCCTTATGCTGAACTGTCTACCTTAAGACAGCTACTCCTGCCCCTGTTCCTCCTCCATGGGGACTTCAGTGCCCAGCACTCCCGTGCAGGAAGGCCACTTAAACACATAGGGGTCTCCTAATTTACTAACTTATTACTGATCTCAATTAGTCTTCAGTGATGGTTCCCCTACTCACTTCAGTGCCGCTTATGGCAACTTTACTGCTATCGGTCTCATGATCTCCTCCCCTGTTCACATGGCTTCCCTGCATTGGTCATCCCATGATGACTTTTGTGGCAGTGACCACTTTCTGGTGATTCTATCATTCCACTGCTGCCTCCAGGCAGACAGGTCCCCATGTTGGGCATTCCGCAAGTCCAATTGGCCTTTATATACACGTGCTGTGTTACACCTCCCTCTTGAATTGCATTGATGCGGTCATGGAATTGCATTGATGCGGTCATGGAAGGCATCTCTGCCACTATTCTTCATACTGCTGGCACTGCTGTCCCCCTATTCACAGGTCCTCCTCATCATCGACTGTTACTGTGGTGGACAGAGGATGTAGCAGTTGCTGTTCAGGACTGCCAACAGGTACTGCAGCGATTTAAACGACATCCTTCCCACACCAACCTCCTCACTTTTAAGCTTCTGTGCGCAACTCGTGGTCGTGCGGTAGCGTTCTCGCTTCCCGCGCCCGGGTTCGATTCCCGGCGGGGTCAGGGATTTTCTCTGCCTTGTGATGACTGGGTGTTGTGTGATGTCCTGAGGTTAGTTAGGTTTAAGTAGTTCTAAGTTCTTGGGGACTGATAACCATAGATGTTAAGTCCCATAGTGCTCAGAGCCATTTTTTAAGCTTCTCTGGGTTAAGGCTTATTACCTTATTAAGCAAAGTAAAAAGCAGTGCTGGGAGTGCTGTTTCCTCCCTGAGGCTGTATGCCTTTTCATAGCAGGTTTGGTCAAAGCTCCATAGCCTTCTGGGCCACCAGCAACAGTCTGTTGCCCAGACACAGACAGCATTTGTGTCCTCTTCCTACCCTGCTAACTCTCTCTGGGAGAAACAGAGTTGAACAGATGCCCCTCTGTTTCAACGTGCACAGTGTGGTGCCCTATAATGAACCATTCACTGAATGGGAATTCTTACAGGCTCTTACCTCTTCACAAGACATGGTCCCAGACCTAGATCCCATCCACAACCAGATGACCAACACTTGGGCGTTTCCCAGAGTGGTGGGATCGAACGTAGTTTTCTGATTTATTGACCTTCTTCCATAGATTGTGAAAATCTTCTTTGGTATAACATTAATGCAAGGGTGCTGATCTAGCTGTTTAGTGCCCTCCACCATAAATAATATGAAGCAGTGGGTGTCAGGTGTGGATAATTTTACTTAGAATTCCCTCCCCCCCCCCCCTCCCCCAATGACACACAAAGTATTGCAATTTAAGAGTTGTGAGTCCATTCATAGAAAACACATTATTTTATTTTATTACTATGTGTACTGTCTTGGGAATTATTCAAGACTAATTAGAAGTTCCCACCAGGTTGGAAAAATGAGCCTTTCAATGTGTCTGTACTCTTCTGGTAATTGGAAAGTGACAAATACTTTCTTATTGTTCTTTGTAACTTTACTGCTTAACTAATTCATGTCTGTTAAGTATGTGCTTCTCTTAACTTGTGAAAAAACTCCAAATCAAAAGCTTCATAAACACCTGAGTTACGGGCATTTATGTAGATAAGTACTATTTTGCATTTACATGCTTGTAGAGCCAGTTATCTGAATATCGCTACATTTAAAATTAGATATACAAAAGTTTTAGTCAGAGAACAAAGATTTTGTACAAGTTCTTATGGTAAAAGTTCCGGCAAATGTGCAAAGTTTCATAAAAATCTGAGTTGAGTGACAGGAAGTGTGTAATTAGACATGGAATGACCCTCTTATAACCCCTGTGTTCATAATTTTCTTGTTGCACAACTACTGACTTGATTTTACAAAAGTGCTTATAACTGAAAATTAGTTTCATTTGATGGTTCCAGTTCATACACAATTGCAGAGTTGAGGAATAGAACTCTTTCCTGAAGAGCTTAATTTGTGAAACTTTTACAAAAGATCATTGCTGAGAAACAAGAGACCATTGCCAACAAAAATATTAGGTCACAATAATATAATACCAGTAATTGCTGCTGATGACATGGTGGTCGGCCAGTACCGTTGGGCCTTCAGGGCCTGCCCAGGAGTAGTTTTTTTAAATTGCTTCTGCTTCAGTCCAGAGACTAGTTTGCTCTGTGTAACCATACTAGTCTACTTGTTGCATATAAATAATTTCTTGTTTCTGAATTTAAATTCCTTTTCCAAATTTCTCCTCGATTTCATCTGTAGCTTGCTGTATGTGTAGATTGAATTACAGGGGTGAGGGGAGGTTGGAGCTAGAACACGTCCTCACTTCCTTCTCTGGTACTGCCTTCCTTTCATCTCCTTACTCATAGCTGTTGTCTGATTTCTGTGCAAGTTTTAGATAACCTTTTGCTTCCTGAATTTTAGCCCTGCTATCTTCAGAATGTCAGTCTATTCCAGTGTACAAATGCTATAAATGTAAGTTTGTTGACTTTCTTCAGGTTATCTTCTAAGATAAATTGTAGGTTCAGTATGGCCTCACATTTTATGTAATACTTAGAGAGTCCACATCTGCTTCTAGAAAAACTTTGCCGTTGAAAACCTGGTTTTTAAAATCCTATCTTACCATTACGCAATCTGACTGAAAAGTTGAATTTCCTCCAGATCATCTTGTATACAACCTCCTTTTAAGATGAGTATATGGCTCTATGACGGACTGATAAAAACAGTTTTAGAAGGTTATGTAGAAGGGAAAAGGAAGCGAGGAAGGAAGAGATTCCAGATACTGGATGACATGATGGACGGTACAACATACAGCAGCCTTAAGAAGGAAGCAATGGATCGCAGAAAATGGAGAGGCAAAGGACCTGCTAATATAGCAGATAACATGATGATGATGATGATGATGATGATGATGATATGGCTCTAAGGTCAGCAGACCAACCAGGGAAGCCTGAAGACTCAATTGTTTCACAATTCTTAGAAGCATTTTCAAGCACGAAATTGTGTCAAAAAGTGAAATTTTCGCGGGTTCCCATTTTGTTCCCTACATTCCATGTTCTCCTACTTTCTTTTCCCAGTGGCAAATTCCAGTACCACACGATAGTTAATTTTCGTCTCATTAAAAGTGCTTAAATAGTTCATCTCGTTTATTTTAAAATTAATTTTGACAGTGGTTTGATCTTTTATTGGGTATTTTTCATCAAAGAAATGTATGTTTTGATTTTCAGCGAAGGTGGTTTTTTCAAAGCACACCTTCATTTCCCAAAGGAATATCCACTGCGGCCACCCCGTATGAAATTTATCACAGAAATATGGCATCCAAACAGTGAGTAGCAATTAAAATAAGTTATATACCATCTTGCATGCTTAGTCATTATTGCTAACAAAATTAAAATACTGATTTTTCAGTATCTAAAAATTAGTGTTAATTTGCACTCTGAAATCGTGAAAGTATTTGCCCTCGGTATTGAAAGTACTTCTTCTGTGTTAGAGTAGTATCAGTGTGCAATTTGGACAATATTGTCTGTATCATTTCCATATGATATACTGTAATACTCCCTTTTTATACTTTTCAGTTGATTGACATAGTGTTAAATGCAGGAAAGTGTAAAATATAGGAAAACAAATGCAAATAAATTCCTTGCACTGTCATTCTCTTTGTGTTGTTCAAAGTATGAAATTAAAACAATTTAAATTTTGCCTATTTTTGAAAAATCTGAAATTGTTTTTATTTCTAATAGCAGTTACCTTAACTTACTCTACACAATATACAAAGCATCAAAACAAATCACTACCACCAGATGCCCTACTAATGTACTGCCTCAAAATGTTGATAGCTTCCATGGCAGCTCTGTTGCTTGGCCCAACTGATTCTTGATCATCCTCCTCTTCACAAATCATCTGTCTCTTCCCTTCTTCAAAATGTTTGGTAATGAAGCTGTTTGCACCTCTGAAGTGATGACTGAAGCATCAACATGGCATACTCTTGAAATGTAGATAATGTGCCTATCACAGAAAAATCTGTAGGCTCAGGCAGATCTTCCAGTGGTTTCAGTTTGTTTTCTGTGAACTTAAATCCTGCTGTCATGAAACAGTTAGGAATAATTAAAGGAATCATGTCCATCCCTGCTTTGGCTGCACAGTACATAGCATCCAAAAGTGATATTCATTGATTTTATGTCCATGACATTATCATGCATAAATACAGCCTTCTGGACAAGCATTTTTTTATATTTCCATTTAAATGAGCAGATAATTCCCAGATCTAATGGTCGAAGCTATCATACAATTGGAAGGCAGCAACACTAACTTAATATTTCTGAGATGGAAACTGTCAGGGTGTGCTGGACATCTGTCAAGTAGCAGCATTATTTTCCTATTTTTGCTCTCATTTTAGCATCCAGTGCTTGCATGGTGGATGTGAAGATGGAATTGGTCATCCATGCAGTGCTGTTGGAATCATTAGTCATTCACATTTTTTAAACTTGTTGGCTTTTTAAGTTTACCAATTATCAAAGGAGGTAATTTTTCACATTCGTCAGCATTAAGCACAAGTGAAACAGTTATCCTCAGTTTCCCACTGTGGCATTTATCACCTTTAAGATGTATGATATTACTTGGTAGTGTGTTATAAAAAGACCATTTTCGTCTACATTAAAAATATTTTTAGGACGTAATCTTCAAAGATATATTGCAGTTTGTTTTTCCATTGGTCCACAGTTCCACTATTAACACTTAAACTTTCACTACACAGCTGGCTGTAGACAATGTTCTGATGAGTTTTAAATAGACTGATCCAACAATTCAGTGCTGTGAAGTTTGTGATAACCCATTTTTGCAACAAACTGAAGGCCCCCCCCCCCCTGCAGTTTTTTTTTTTCAGTATGTTGCCATCAAGTGGAGTTCTTGATACTCATGCTAACAAACCACTCCGCAATGAGTTTGGACAAACCATCATATGCTGATGGCCAAATGTATTCACACTTTTTTGCCATGGAACCAGGCTGCCTCGCATTGGCTTTGATATAGGTCCTTCAGTAATTGAACTCACAATCCAAAATGTGAATCTATCCAGTGGAGAATCATCATTCTTTCTTCCACAGAAATACATTTATGTTTCTAATTATGTCTTTTGTAGGCACTAATTCAAGTTACCACAGAATGTGGTTCGTACCCTAGTGTTTGCTTATTATTTTTTAGAGGTACTGTTAGAATTGCAGCTCCCTTTTTACATTCAAAGAAACAGATACTGTATGTATAATGCAGAATATAAAATTTACTTACTACCGTTAGTGAAAATTTAATGGTGCATTTTGTTTCAGAATTCATAATTAAATATGCAGTAATCATTTCTATTTTTTAGTGATAAGAAGACTTCTTGCCTAGTTCGTTTCATTACACATTGGCATGATTCAGAACAACTCCTGTCGACTGTCTTCTGTTTTAAATTGTGGCCATGTATACAGTCAGATGGTAATGGTTATTTTATATTTTACCTAAAAACTAGTGAGATCATTTTCCAACCAAAAAAGTCGGTTTAACATAGATCCATGTGAAGCATTCATTGCAAGCAGTATTCCTCTTCACAAACCCTGTCCTCAAAGGCTTCCTGCACAAATATTGCATAATTCAAAATATACTAGATAAACAAACATTGCATAAAAGTTATATTCTGCAATTTACGTAAATGTTCTGGAAGAAATAAGCAATGAACTAGATGACAGCACTATCTGGATTTCAATTGACGAAAGTACCTACACTTGTGGCCTCTAAATTGCAAATTTAATTATTGGTTCTTTAAAAGAGGAGCCTTCTTCTTATTTAGCAGCCCGCAAAGAACTTGGAAAAAGTAAGTCATTCTATGATTGCCACACTAGCAGGAAAAGCTGTCAAAGTATTTTACCTCAATTTGGTTCATGTGATGTGCTTCGCTCATGGAGTACATAGTCTTGCTGAAGAAATACATTGTATTTGTGTGAATGTCAATAAACTGAGTTCATCCACAAAGAAAGGGTTTCTAAAATCTCGTGCTGGCATCGAGACCTACAAAGAAAAACTACCAAATGTGCCTTTACCTCCCGAACCAATGGTAACTCATTGGGGTATGTTGGTTGAAGCTGTGTTTTTACAATGAAAAATGTAAAATAAATTGCAAATGATACTTTGGCCCGGTGGGAAAGTTTTGTATTCGAGAATAGTACTTCTGTGGGGACCAATAAAAATGAACGTAAGTGGGTAAACATGAATTGGGGAGTGGGGGATTAAAACAGATAAGTGAATAACACTAATAACCAACAGGGGAGGAAGGTTTGAGATTGCTTATGGAGTTTTTCCTTGTGATTGATGGAATCGGAAAGGATGTCAGAAAGTTTACATCTGCATAGTTCAGGGAAACCATACTGTTCAGATGGTTTTGGCCCTTCCACTCAGAACTTTCACATTCTGATGTGGAGGTTGATGGTGTCTATCATCTGCACAAGAATGCTCAGTATATTTTAATGCTACAGACACAATAAGATTGTACATTCAGCATGGTCCACATCCTTCAATAAATTCGTGAATGGTTAATTATTGGAACATACATTTTTAACAACTAAGAGAATTCCATGATGCAAGCATTGGCATTTCGACTAATGCTGAAGAAAGGTTTATTTTTAAGTAGTTTGTAGTGGAAAAGGGTTTTGATTATGATGGCTATTCCAATGTACATGGTTAGTGGCAACCAGTCAGCCAATAGCCATTCCTTCCTTCCGGCCTTGATCATCAGATATGTTTACATTTCATCATAGCTGTCAGAGTACTCACTGGTAGCTTTTGGATGACTCCTGTCTCCACAAATGTTTCTACATTAATAGCACTATAGAGCACCTGGATACTTGTATTTAATCACTGAAGTGTTAAATTTGACTCACTTTGTTTCTGGTTCTGGAATAAAATTTTAAATGCACATAGATTACATTCTACATCCAGTGTTGTTGTTAATGTCTTATTTAAATGGCAGGTATTGCATTTTGCTGTGTCATACATAGGTACCTGGTGATGGCTAGCAGTTTCCTTAAAAGCTAGATACTCATAAAGTGATCGTAATGATGTGCTTTAGGAAAATGAGACAAAACATTACTTCATGTCCTGTTACTTCATTGCGGTATGTTGTCCTCGGAGCTGTCGTTCGTTATGAAGTTAGCAGGGTTGCCACAAGTTCTGGAAATCAGGGAATTTCAAACATGACAGGTAAATCAGAGAAATATTAGGGGAAATTTGAAAAAAAACCTGAAAATCTCGTTTTGTCTCGGTAATTGAAATAGTTTGTTTACTGAGGTGTTGGGCATTTGTCATTGACTAGGTGCAGCTGAGTACACGCACCCCTTCCCCACTCCATTACTACTGCTTCACCCCTTCCTACCACCCCATTTGGCTTGAAGTCTGTGCTGGCACAACTTCTTGCTTCTAGCCTAGCAGCTGCTGATGAGAGGCAGGGAAGCATGAGGAATGGTTTGTTTGGATCTGATTCTCAGAGACTGTAGATGCAGTGACCAATGACGATAGTCATGTGTGTGTGGGTTGTGTCTGAGTGATTGTGTCAATGTGTGGCATTTTGGTTTTCTGAAGCTATGGCTGAATATTTAGGTGTGAGAGTGTGATTCTTTCCTATGTACCTGTGTACAGCTCAGCAATCGTCTTTATGGTAAGTTGCTACCTGTCCTCATTGTTATTGATTCTCAGAGTACTTGTTAAAGTTACCTTTTGCGTCAACTGGATCACCGTGGTCTCATTTCAACATGTTGTCTGTGGCTCATGAATAGCTGGCCACACAAGGTGATTTCTGTGACGGGTCAAAACCACAGGTCGTTTCTGCTGATATCTGTAATGGATCAGGCCTGCTGATCTGGCACCATTTAGTTCCCACTAATGTGCATGCCCTGCCCGTCGGATCAAGTCTCACCAATCTTCCAGCAGGCCAGGTCTGTTTGTGTCGTAATGCAGCGGATTTTCATGGTTTATCCATAAACCCACAACTGGTGTTCTTCAGCAGGCCAGAGGCCGTGGACGATGGATCTCAAGAATTGCGACTCTCACCATAAGAACCTATTTTACCTCACCCTCTTAAATTTTGCTGAAAGTTGGTATACTTATAGTGGGCACTGAGACTAAGAAAAATACCAAATTTCAATTTTTTATCTCCAATAATTCCTGAAATATGGCTATGTAAACTTTTCAAAACCCAGCCAAAAATGTGTGAATGGGCTTTTTAAATTGTCCTAGGACCTGCCCTTATTGAGCTAGAGAACTGGGAAAGGTGTCATTTTGCGTGCTCTTTCCAGGGATATACAACAAAACATAGCTTCTAATTAATAACCTTTCTCAAAATACTAATTAATATTTTGATTTAATTTTAATTTTTTTACAAAAAGTACATAGTTGAAAATTTTCAAAATATTTCTGTAACTACTACGTACTATACAAATCACATGGCAAAATATAAATCTGGGATGATGATGGGTTCATTGTTAAAAAAATTATTCCGGACTCTTGTTTTTCACTAACGACCCTAGTTTGACCAAATTGACCTTTAACAAACAGGAATTTCTTTAAAATATACTGAAAGGTAAGTAAAAAGTATTAGAAATATCATTTACATAATAGTTCTGGTCCATGATGTTTGAAATGGAACTATTAAACAAATTAAATACGTAATGCTTGTTTTTTAGTAACAGCTATCTGTACATAGCCAAATTTAACACAATAGGTACTAACAATAATTTTGAAACAACTTTCTATAAAATATACATTAACACTAACCTGAGACAAAAATTAAGTTTTGAGTTAAAAGCAGTTTCCCAATAAATTGTCTTGGAACTTCACATATTACATTTTAATAAAGCTGACTGGGTTCATTAAGAATGTATGTTCTCCCTGTTGGAGTAAATGGATTCACTTTTGTGAGAACATCCACAATTGACACCCACAGGACACCTGCATGTGCAGGATAAGAGAATGACTTAGCTGGTCCACATGGATGAAGAAAAGTTACTTTCACTTAAAGTTCTTCGTTGTTTTTTTTTTCTAAAATGTACCCAAGCCACCAGTGTCTGCCATATACAGTGGTGATGTAGTTACTTCCCTCTCCCAACTCTGCATATCACTGAGAAGTATTTGACTATTAATTTTGATGTAGTGTTGGGAATGAAAGTGTGAAATTGCTGTGTTCCTTTGATTGTCAAGGCCTCTTCAAGTTGGCTTTTTAAGAATATTTCTGAAGCAGCGTAGTCTTCTTCAGTGGAATATGCAAAATCAACATTTGTGATATTATCTACTGCCCACTCAAATATATATTGTGCTGTTTGGATCTGATTTTGGTATGGCCTTTGCAAACTTGCACGAGCTGCCAGTCTCTTTACTGAACCCCCTACTCCATCACAAGGCCCTTTCCCATGTGCTGTGGCTGAAAAGTGCCACTCAGTTTTTATGTTGAAGTCTTCCTCATGAGGGCAAAGGTTCAGGAAGTTTTTCTAATTTTTATACTGAGCGGCAGAAATGTCAGAATAATAGTATCTTTTTTAAAATCTTTTGAAATTTATTTGTTAGATATGAAATTAGCTTCTTTTGAAAAGTGTAAACTGCAGTTGTATTGTGCTCCAGGCAATCGGAAACAATGACAAAGCTCATATGCTCAATTTTGTATTCTTGTTTGTAATATAATCTGTTGTCTTGTCCAGTGGAAACTCTGAGCTTTATCCTGTAGAACTATACTATATTTTTTCTGAAAAATCACATATGACAACAAATTCAGATTCCTTAAGGTTTTCTCCTGTGGAGTTAAGGAATGTTCATTGTTGCTTGGCAATGAAGTCGTGCCGAATCAAAGTTGACATCTTACTACAAAATAAATCTAGGAATTCTTCAGAAGTTTTCTGAACAATTTCCAGATTACATCGGTCAACTGACATCCACTGTCGGAACTAAACTTGTTCAATTAAGTTTTCATGAAGAGTCTTTTAAAATTTTACATATGACAGTTTGTCCTGGGCAGTATTCAGTTTTTCCCATGTTGCAATCAACTGATGATGGGTTGCAAAGCATTTTTGCAATGCATTGCTTATAATTGTTTAAGCTGCTGTTCGTTCCTGCATTTAGTTTGGCATTTTCTATCATTAATTTTATGTTTTGGTGAGTTGTGCACACGCAGACAGTGTGTGTGCCACTCCGGCCAGCTAATAAACAATGTTTTGGTCTCAACTCGGCAAATTTAGAGAAACCTATATTTATGTTAGGGAACTTGTCTTTAAAATGTTTGTAAGCTTCTTTAAGGTTACACAAAATAAGTTTTTTATATTTTTGTTTTATTTCCACTTGTTTCTGTAATTGTCACACAATCTTTAATACCTGGTATTACCCTGCCAACTTCGTCATTTTCATATGTACAGTTTTGACAGTTTCAGTTGGTAAACAGGTAAACACTTCCCTGGTTTTGGGTTTGGAACTTTCATGAATCCTCTCTTTCAGAATTGTTTTTGACTGCCGAACAATGTAATTAGGAGCATTAAATTCCCTCATTATTTTCCTGACACTCCACTTTTCAGGTAAACTTGTAAGAATCATTAGTTTTTGCTCTGCTTATAGAATTTTTAAAGTTTCTTTTAAGATTTTCAAGAACGGATTCATCAGTATCTGACGAAGTTCCAGGAGCAACAAAAAGTTTACGTGTCCTAATGAGATTTTCTTCACTTTTGATTTGGCGTAATGCCTAGATGTTAGTTTTCTCTTGTCAGTTGGGGACTCACCTAATTCTTGAAGTGTTGTGTTATGTTTTAACAGCTACTGAAGTTGGAGTGAAGTCAGGGTCTTGGTCTCGGATGATTATCTCTGATCCAGAAGATTCTTCTTAAACACTTTAATCACTGATGGGCTCTGGTGTATTTTTCAATTTGGTTCCATCTTTCCTACATTTATCACAAATCTTGGCACCACTTGGTATTTGAGGAAATAATTTGGGCATCCATGGTGTGACATTTCAGTTTTTTTCTGTCTCTAATAAAATGATTCGATTTCTTCAATGGAACACTGCACTCTTACAGCACTGCACTTTTTACTTGGTTCCATATTTATACAAAAAACCACTTATAAACTGTCCTTCAATGTATAGATTTACTTGAAAATGAACTATTAAATATAATAGATACAGGCTGGTCAACACACAGGTAACAATTGATTTGCACTAAAACCGCAGTGCACAATAATGCTGTAGGCACACAAACCCTTAGAAGGTAACAATGCAGACTACATCATCTCAACAATGGCTGCAGTCTCTGAATTACTGTACAGACATCAAGCCCTATGTATACGGTCCTCTACTGACGTACTACCTTAAAGGTCAGTTTGGTCAAACTAGGGCCGTTAGTGAAAAACAAGAGTACAGAATAATTTTTTTAACAATGAACCCATCATCATCCTACATTTATATTTTGCCATGTGATTTACAAGAGTATGAAGTAGTTGTGGAAATATTTTGAAAATTTTCAATTATGTGCTTTTGTAAAAAAATTAATCAAAATATTAATTAGTATTTTGAAAAAGGTTATTAATTAGAAGCTATGTTTTTATCACTGGAAAGAGCATGAAAAATGCTGCAAAATGACACCTTTCCCAGTTCTCTAGCTCAATTAGGGCAGCTCCTAGGGCAACTTAAAAAAGTCCGTTCATACATTTTTGGCCAGTTTTTTAAAAGTTTACATGACCATATTTCAGGAATGGTTTGAGGTAAAAAAATTGAAATTTGGTATTTTTATTAATTTCAGCGCCCACTATAAGCATACGAACTTTCAGCAAAATCTAAGAGTGTGAGGTAAAATTTATTTAAAGTGTGTTGATTTGACATGGAATGACTCCAGTGTTGTGTTTTATAAACATTTTACTTGTTCTAGTACATTTGGGCTCTTAAAAAGTAGTTTGTCAGAAAGTATGGACAATAAGAAGAAAATTGTCAGTCGCTGGGTTTTGTATGCTATGTACTCGTATATTTCTTGAAAGAAAAATCACAAAATACCTGTAAAATAATGAATATAACACAGTGGGTAATAACTTGCATAATAGAAGCAACATTTTATTGGTGGTCACATAAGTGTTGGCTTACATAATTCTTCCCTGTCTTATACAGTTTTCTAGAGGCCTAATTTTTTTTCTGAGGTTATTTCTGAAATCAGTGAAGGTTTTAAATCTGTCGGGCAACTCCAATGAAATGTGCATTTTTCTCACAAAATGTTTCGTTTTATTGAAATAAAATATCAGTGATCTTAATGAAATGCACATATTATTTTGGGTTGCTTTCTCCACCTAAAAACAGTTTCTTACAAAAGATGTTTATGTTCGTACTTAAGAGTTTTTCTGACATAAGGAAACGCCATCTGCTTTCAAGTTTAAAGATATTTCCTCATTCGCACTATTGTCTTTTGTACTGTTGCTGAAAAGACATATTGTCAACTTAGATTTTAATTTACCCTAGATCACTAAATTTGTCGGGGAAAGATGCTAAAACTTGCCTGGAAATCAGGGAAATAGCGGAAAATTCCACTTGGGCAAACTTGTGGTAAGCCTGCTTAGATACCATCAGTTTAGATCAGTGGAAGGTAGAGATCACATGAAATATATTTCAATCTCCAAGTTTTCTTGTGATAACGAATGGTATGATTGATGTACTTTTGCCTATGTAAGCAATTTATATTCTTGTTTATTTTGTGTGCACATTAAAGCTTAGTATTGATAAAATGAACTCATTGTCGATTTTCCTGTACCATCCCTTACTCGCAATTGCTGCCATGATTGCCACCTTGTAAGTGGGACACATTTACATCAAAATGAGAACAGTTATATTTAGTATCTCAACGAAAGAAGTGACACTAATTAAATATTCATATAATCAGAGTTTATCAGCTACTGTTTCTGGACTGGTCAAAATAGTTACGGTAATATGTGGTTTCATCAAAATTCTACCTAATGTAGTTTAGGTACCTATTCTTACAATCAAATTAACACCCCTCATATATTTGGAAATTGTTTTATAGACTGGTAACAGTGCTTTATTAGAGATGCCATAGTGTCATTTTAAATATTGGATATGTAGAAATTATTTACTCTGGTATCTCCTTGTATGCTGTGATGTCAGTGTTAATATGCTTCTGTGATAGGATATTGTTGTAAAATATGTTTGATGTGTGATTGCCCCCTGCCAGTGGCCTTGCTGCAGTGGTAAAATTGGTTCCTGTCAGATCACCGAAGTTAAGCACTGTCGGCTTGGTTAGCACGTGGATGAGTGACTGTCCGGTCTAGTTAGTGCTGTTGGTAAGTAGGGTGCACTCAGCCCTTGAGGCTAATTAAGGAGCTAACTTGATAAGTAGCAGCTCCAGTCACAAGAACTGGCAACAGCCGGAGAGCTGTGTGCATCCACTGACAGCAATAGGCTGAGGATGATACGGTGGTTGGTTAGTACTGTTGGGCCTTCAGAGGCCTGTTCAGACAGTATAGGTAGTTTAGTATGATTTCCCACGGATTTTAATTTGGCTGTTTACAAGAAGTAGGCTCTAATGAAAAGATACAAATAAGCTGGGAGCATTCAGAAAACCAAGTCCAGTAAAGTGTAATTTAAGACACTCTGTATTTGAGGCCACAAATTATTCTTAGAGCTCTTTTTTTCCATTCTAAAACCATTAACGCTAAGAGTTGAATGTCCCTAGAAGGTGGTCCCATATTGGAGCAGTAAGTGGAACTGGATATAGTATACCTGCAGTTTTGTTTTGCTTTTATATTCTTAGGCCATAGCACATGGATGAATTGGAAGTGTACACTGTGCAGGAAAGGGTTACATTTTCCACAGAAGTGTGTCTAATTGCCGTAATGGGAAAAGAAATTATCATGCTTGGAGTTACACCAAGGTAGAGTGAACTCACTGTATCCTTGTGATGAATGATCATAAATTATTTTTTGTTGCAAATATCAAACTTAGCTGCCAAATTATCCTCAACCTTCCTGTGTTCATATCTGAAATAAGTACTGATACTAAGGAAAAATCCACTGATTCAAAGGTTTTGTGCTATTAAGGAGATCAGAAAATAATAAAATTTCCTAAAAAGTAATTTTTCTCCTGCTTAAACGGGTATAATGTGCCCTTAATGCATAAATATCAGTAAACCTAAAATCCTTGACTTCATGCAACTATAAACAAATTTTCTCAAATTATTTACACCAAAAATTATTAATAAAGTACACCAGTGCATAAATGGTAAAATAAAATTATAATAGTCACTTGATTTGTATAAGCATAAATATACTATTTCCTTCAGTCATTTGGAGTGTCATTTTCAATTACTGTGCACTTTGTCAGTGGAAGATAGTGACTTGTTGACCATTTACAGGATTCTCTTAAGATACCTTCACCCCTTTTTTTCTTAAACCAGTAGCATTTGTGTAATAGGTCCTGCAAAATTGAATGTGGAGATCATATGTGTTGGATTTAATTAATATTAAAATTTTTCTATGTGTGTGGTATGCAGCTGTTTTAATGACAGCATCATTGTTTGAGCAGACAGTTATACCAGAATAATGCATAGTTCTGTATGAATATAAAAACCACTGGCCATCATTACTCTTTCTTTTTCTGAGACAGGGCTAGGGAAGCACCACAGCTAATAGTTCTGAGATTTCATTAGGTGACACCACACTTGTTTCACTTGTGCTTAAGTTGGGTTATTGAAGCTTGATAATGTATTGCATTTGTTTGGTTTTTTATTTAATGCAGGTGCATTTTTACACTGTGTAAAAGTGCTTGGGTATATGCTACTTAATGTTTCAGCTGTTTGTTACTATGTTCATGCATTTTAGACAGACATGTCCCTTACATATCGACTTTGAGAAGATTTCTGTTTGAATAAATATAGCCTAATAATTGTCATACCATTCCATGTACATAATGTTTGATGTAGATACTGTCAGCAATTTGGTTGAAGATTTAATATTGATGAGGCTACACGCTTTGAAGAGTTAATGTGCAGATTTTCTTAAATCTGTACTTCCTCCTTATTTCTCTGACTAGAAGGTGGTAAGTCATTTGTTTTGTGTGTTATACAAATACTTCAGTGGGGTCATACAAACTTCAAAAATTAATTGAATTTAAACTAACCAACACAGTGGAGAATACAGCTGAAGGGGAAACATTTCTCACAAAAAATCACTAGTAGATGACACTCTGTCTGTGGAAGGCAAATTTGTGAACAAAAGGTACTGGACCAAATGTAGAATACGTAGAAGATAAGAGCACACACCCAGATTGGAACTGAACAGAAAATTGGATATAAACTTGGCCAACTGAGTTTGTTTCTACATCCACAAATGTAGAAGTTGACAATGTTCAGTGCAAATATTTTATGTACTGTTTCTGATGATTAACATAACCATCATATTTTGATGATATTGCTGTGTAGTCCGTCGTAAAGTGTTAATTGATGACTCTTTTGTTCTAGTCGAGAAGAACGGTGATGTTTGTATATCAATCTTACACGAGCCTGGTGACGATAAGTGGGGTTACGAGAAAGCCTCGGAACGGTGGCTGCCCGTTCATACAGTAGAAACAATTCTAATATCAGTTATATCGATGTTAGCCGATCCCAACGATGAAAGTCCAGCCAACGTGGATGCTGCGGTAAGAAAGTTACTCTCTCTGCTTGCTAAAGAAGTGGAAAAGAAGGCTGATAGCTGAATTTAATTGCAAATTTCTAATCTTTTTTTAGAGTTTGAAGTTTATTGTAGTTCATGTGCCTGTTAAGTTTCAGTTAAATGAAATAAAAACATTAACGCTGTATTTGTGAAGTGTCCAAAGACAGTGAAAATAGTAGAGCAAATCTGGTGCTTCATTAAGTGTATAGTTACCACATTTGAAGTGCCAAATGTCTCAGCTGTCACTCATCAAAGCAGTAAGATTTTAACCAAAAGAATAATTTATTTCTGTTTGTGAGAGATTTTCAGCAATTATTTTCATAGTAAATGAGGTGTGATCAAAAAGAAATGGGAATTTTTTAATTTCACAGGCATTATAATCAGATTTTCAACTTTATCTTGTTGTTAAACATGTTCCTGATACATGTTGACGTTTTCAGCTGTTTTGAATGTTTAGTTTATTGTTGACAGTTGGAAAGGTTACACATGTTTTCGGGTGCTCGATCTATTTTTAGTTTAGAAAAAGATGGACCAAAGAATTTGCATTAAATTTTGCCAGAAAATTGAGTAAAGTGCAGTGCCATTTATGCAATGTTGACTTTGGCTTTGGTGAATCTACTGTAAGACAAGAGTTTGGGTGGTATAAACAGTTCAAAGAGATCTGAGAAGACAATGTGGAAAAGTAAAAATGGTTGTGGAAAATCACCAATCGTCCCAATGGAAACTGCCTGAAGGACCAAGGCCAAAAAAGTTGACATGTTTGATCGCACATTGAAGTACTTCAGTTTCACAGTTTTTTTGGATTACAATGACATACTGCATCATGTGTTCCTGTCTTATGATCGTATGATCAGTAAGTAATACTACCTGGAAGTTAAAAGCAGTTTGCATGAAGCAGTCAGAAGAAAATTACCAGAACTGTCAAAACCACTCTAGGAAGTTGCATCATGATAATGCTCCCACCAACACCTCAGTGCTTGTTAATGATTTTTTGCAAAAAATACTGTTATTTGACATACATGCCCCTCTTGCGACTTCTGTTTATTCTCCAGGCTGAAAAGAACCATGAAAGTAAGTCATTTTGCCATAACTATATCTATATCTGGATCCTGCTCCAGCTACTGCTGGGTCTAGGTACTGATGAGTCCTCTCCATTTGGCTCAGTCCTCCCACCACTTTTCTTCCTCCACTTACTGCCAGGTCACACCTCTACTTTCAACAGATATTCTCACTCCTGTTTTCCACCATGTTCTTGGCTGCCCTCTAGGTCTTTTTCCATCCGTCTTTAGTTCTTCCATAATTTTGGGGAGTCTCGCCCACACATCCTCTTAACATGCTCGTATCATCTTAATTTCCTTTTTCAATTTCTTCTGCTGTACTTACTTGTTTAAGGTCCTTTCTATATCTACATTACTGTCCATTCTTGTTTTTCCCTTTACTGCTCTGAGAAATATTTCATTTCCCCTGCCTGCAGTCTGCTCCAGTCCTTTTGTCATTGTCCATGTTTTTCCTCCATAGGTTGACAATAGGGAAGTAATAACCCTTATGCATAAGGAGTTTTGCTTTTTCTGAAACTTCCTTATTCGAAATCAGGTGTTTTATTGTTTGATAGAAATTGCCTTCCTTCTGTAATTTCGTTGGTTATTTTCCATCACTAGATATTTCACTCCCTAAATAAATGAAACTATCTACCACTTTGAGGGGTTCTCCATTCAAAGTAACATTTCTGTTGATCCCTTTGTCTCTTCCAAATGCAATTACTTCACTCTTATCTTTATTTTTAATCCATACCTTTTCATTATTCCCTTTCACACACAGTTTTAACTGTACATCTACCTCTTTATCACCCCATATTACCATATCTACAAAAATCAACTTTGTCTTTTTGTTTTACTATATCTTTAACTGCCCTATTCATTCCCTCCATCACAACATTAAAAAGTGCAGGAGATAGAATACTTCCTTGTTTAAGTCCTTGTCTTATTTCGAAGTATTCAGAGTTCCCTAATGGTGTTCTAATTCTACTGTTGTCCTCTGTACATTGTCTTTATTACATAAATGTATCCATCTTCTATATCTATCTTCATTTCTTCCCAGTGTCTTTCCCTGTTAACTGAGTCATATGCCTTTTCTATGTCTGTAAAAATCACCACCACCCTTTTGTTACACTCCCAACTTTTTTCAATCAGTTGACGGATAGAAAATATCAGGAAAATCGTGCGTCTTCCTTTCCTTAACCCATGCTGTCCTTCACTCAGCTCCTTTTTTATTGTTTCACTTATTCGATTTAGTAAAATTCTTTCAAAAATCTTAGCTGTGTGCCTCATAAGGGTTGTTCCTCTGTAGTTTTTATAAAGGCTTTTATTGCCTTTGTACTATTTCTCCACACTCTTGATAGTACTCTATACAGCCACTACATTCCCACTGGATCTGCTGCTCTTATGTCCACTGATACTTCAGGTCCTGGGGCTTTCCCCCATTCATCTTTTTCACAGCTATTTCTATTTCTTCTTTGGTAATTTGTCCTAGTTCTGCTTCCCAACTGCTCTCAATTTCTCCATTATTTGTTGTTTCCTCGTGTACCTGCTTCTCAGCGTTTAACAGTTTCTTAATACGTCCTTTCCAGAGATCTTTCACATTCACTGGATCTTCAGTCTCAGTACCATCCTCTGTTCCATCTTTACTGATACTTCAGAAGCCTTCCTTTTATTTTTCATAATTTTATACATCATTTTCTTATTGCTGTTCACATCAAGCTTTTTTGTAAACTCTTCCCATGCCTTTTCCTTTGCTGTTTCCACTGTTTCTTTGCACTTCTTCTTTTCCTCTATATATATTTTATGGTTCTCGTCATTTTTAGTTTTCCCCCACTTTCTCCATGCTCCATTTTTTCTTCTAACTGCATGGATTGTGGCATCACCCCACCAACTTGTCTGACTTCATCCTTTCCAGATGTTCTAGTGCATACTTTTTGTGCTGCTTCGACTAGTGTCTTTGAATAAACCCCATTCTTTTTCTAGATTGCAGAAAACTTCTTTTGGAAATTTTTGTGTGATTCTTTATACTTGTCAGCACTTCCACTCTCCTTCAGTTTCCAATCCTGTATCCTTATCACTTTCTTTTGTTTTATATTATATTTTTCACACACTCATTCATTTTCTATTGTCCCACCAGTAATATATGGACTCCATCTGCACTCACACTTTGAATTACCTTCACGTTTGTTACTTTCTCACCCCATCCCTCTCTACTAGAATATAATCAGTTACACTCTTGGTTCCTCCATCCAACTGTATTTGGTGATAACATGACTTTCTCTCTTCATAAACCAGATGTTTGCTATTTTCATTCCAAATCCAGGAGTCTTTCTCCTTCTTAATTTCTGCCTCCATATCTAAAACATCCCAACACTTGCTCAAATCCCTTTCTGTCTTTCCCTACCTGTGCATTAGAATCTCCCATCACTATATTAGTACTCTCTATATAGTTCTCTAAGTCATTTTCAAAGTCCATCTTCTCTTCTTCACTACATCCCACTTGAGTTGCATAAATCTAGATAACTTTAGTGTTTCTTTTTGAAATATCAGGTTTAAGATTATGATCCTGTCTGATATGTATCTCTCACTTTCAATAAGCTTTGTACATTCTTATTCACCATCACTGCCACACCATTTCTTCCAAACCTGTTATTCCCACTCCAGTACAGTTTTCCTCCTCCTCTCTAATTATTCTCACCTTTTCCCTTCCACTTCGTTTCGCCTAATCCCAAAATGTAGGTTATTTTTAGTCCATTTGGTTTCATCTTGTACTGATGAATATCATCAGGTCTCCCATCATTCGTGCCAGTACTTGAAGAAGCACTGGAGTCAAATCCTGAGTGGTTTGTTCCAAGGCTCATCTGTGTTTTGAAAGTAATATATGAAGACTTTCCTGCTGGCTTGCTAAGCCTAATGCAAGAAAGGATTTTCTGTTGGGGTTGTCTGCGTTAGGAGTTTCTCTGCCACCACAAGGCTGTGGTTCCTTTCTCATTTAATCTCCAGAAAGAAGGGTTGCCTCATCTGCCAGCAATGCTGTTCAGAAGTCTTTCTTCTCTGCCATTGCTGCCATTAAGGTCTTCACCCATAACCCTGGGCATGAGTTCCATGTTATACCCCACGGGATTCCCATCACTGAGTTAACAAAAGAACAGAAGCACTGAAGGAATTGAACACACAACAAAAAGTGAGTTCCAGAACTGCTTCCAAGATGTATTTATCTGAGGCGCATTACTTTAAAGGGGACAAATGTGATGATGATCAAATAAAGATTCTATAGGAAAAACAAATTACCATTACCATTACAGTGTGTATTCAAAATTAAACTGAAAATTGTGGAAGTTTAATTAAACATGTTGAGTAGAATCATTTGCCTTCTTAAGACAGAAAATAATGCATTGGTCTCCTCTGCCCTTTCTTCTCCTTTCTTGTCTGTCGTATTTCTTTTTAGCATTTTAATCCCCTGTTCACAATCTTATTTGATTGTTTTTTGTCCTATCAAGGATGTTTGAAATCACTCTAATCTTCATAGTAGCTGAACAACAGGTCTTGCTTTGCTTGAGCTGTTACTCTCACCAGGCAATTTTTTTTATTATTATTTTTTTTTATTATTATTTTTTTTTAAATCCCCCCCGAAAAGCTTTACACGATTTTAAAGATTTTCGAAACTGTTCTGACAATCCCACATCATCATGTGAGAACCTGCAAAAAGACTTTCTACATTTTCACGGTTCGTGTGATAGGAAATCATTGCCAGGCACAACATTTTAAATTATTACTTCAGTACTACTCACTCTATTTGCAACATATTTGCAGACAGTATCCACTTACAACACATTGTTCAGGAGATATGTCATCATAAACATTTCAGATGTGTGAAAATCTAGGTTTTGCTTAAAATGGAGTGCAAATTACCCAGACTATACTCATCCTGAATCCAGTGGTTTGTAATGAGAGCACGTAGTGACTGCCAACAAACCTGAAACATGTCAGACCTTTCCTAAACGTCCTCACTTGCATTAACACATTTGTAATCAGACATCTGACACTGCTTTATATATGGGAGTTAAATTCTTTAAAGAATTTGAAGTTGGGGGGGGGGGGGGGTTACTGGTATTAAATAATGACACAAGCACATTGTCTTTTGTTTGTCTGCCTAGATTTCATTTCAGGCAAATAACATAATTTTTATTGCAAAGAGCGTGCTATGCACTTGTATATATTATTTGTGATGTGTGAATAGAGCATCACCTTGTTACCATACGTTCTCGTGCAAACCCCCCTGCGGGTTGGAGGTTAGAATATGTTCGAGGTATTCTTGCCTGTCGTAAGAGGCGACTAAAAGGAGTCCCTCCCCCTCAAGGGGGTAGTTTACACCTGCGTCCGGAGACGGACGGTTCCACGACTTACATTTGTGGTAGTTTTGGTTTTTCGCTTATTCTGGTTTCTTCCTTCCTTCCTTCCTTCCTTCGTTTCCTTTCTTTGTCCTCCCTCTCTCACTGTCTTCCTTACTTTTTACCTTGCCTTCTTCCCCTTGCCTTCTTCCCCTTGCCTTCTTCCCCTTGCCTTCTTCCCCTTGCCTTCTTCCCCTTGCCTTCTTCCCCTTGCCTTCTTCCCCTTGCCTTCTTCCCCTTGCCTTCTTCCCCTTGCCTTCTTCCCCTTGCCTTCTTCCCCTTGCCTTCTTCCCCTTGCCTTCTTCCCCTTGCCTTCTTCCCCTTGCCTTCTTCCCCTTGCCTTCTTCCCCTTGCCTTCTTCCCCTTGCCTTCTTCCCCTTGCCTTCTTCCCCTTGCCTTCTTCCCCTTGCCTTCTTCCCCTTGCCTTCTTCCCCTTGCCTTCTTCCCCTTGCCTTCTTCCCCTTGCCTTCTTCCCCTTGCCTTCTTCCCCTTGCCTTCTTCCCCTTGCCTTCTTCCCCTTGCCTTCTTCCCCTTGCCTTCTTCCCCTTGCCTTCTTCCCCTTGCCTTCTTCCCCTTGCCTTCTTCCCCTTGCCTTCTTCCCCTTGCCTTCTTCCCCTTGCCTTCTTCCCCTTGCCTTCTTCCCCTTGCCTTCTTCCCCTTGCCTTCTTCCCCTCCCTCTCTCCCCCTTTTTTCCTCTTCTTCTTTCCTCCCAGTGCGTGCCTGAAGGCCGACCCATGTGTTTGCACGCGTAGCCGGTAACGGGGTAATGCATAATTCCCCGCCCTGGGTAGACAAGTAAGGCACGCATGTACCCCCTGGTAAAGGCCAGGCCCAGCGAGGGGTGATTGCCTGAGCTGATACCATCTGACCATGCCGATTGGTCCTTCCGTCCATTTCTCGGGAGGTGTGACCTGAGGTGTAAACATTCACCTAAGACGGGAGTGCCCTCTGAGAGGGTCCCCACAAGGAAGGAGCGCACCATCGGAGACGCTGGTAATCATGGGGGATTCCTCCGCACTGGATTTCTCTTCTTCTCTCTCGACTTCTGCCCAAAAATGGAAAATTGACCAGCCACCAGTGACAAAAGTACTACTGCCTGCCCCAAAGTTACTCGTAATTTCTAGATCTGAGGATGGAAAGGATTTTTCATCTGTCAACCCTTTCATTATTCAGAAGGGCATAGATGCCATAGCCGGACCTGTCAAGTTTTGTACCAGGATGCGTAACGGTACCTAGTTGTTAGAAACTGAGAGCGCCTTTCAGACACACAAACTACTTCAGTCCACACTCCTGTACACGTTCCCTGTCTGGGTGGAGGCTCACCACACTTTGAATTCGTTGCATGGTGTGGTATACACTAGATCACTTGACGGTTTGATTGACAAGGAGATTCGGTCTTTCCTCGCTGAGCAGGGCGTGACGACTGTCCATAGGGTCATGAAAAGGGTCGACAATGGCCTTTTACCAACCCGGACACTTTTCTTGACCTTTGATAGTGTTCAGCTGCAGTCGCGTGTCAAAGCGGGCTATGAGGTTTTTTCTGTTCGCCCCTATGTCCCAACACCTGCGCGCTGCTACCAGTGTTAGCATTTTAATCTCACCTGCCAGTCTTGTTCTAATGCGGCTAAATGCGTCACTCGTGGCAGGGATGCCCATGAGGGTGACTGTCCCCCTCCGTCTCCTCGTTGTGTGAACTGTCAGGGTGACCATTAAGTGTCCTCCTGAGACTGTCCCATCTACAAGGATGAACGCTGTATACAGGAAATTCGGGTCAAAGAGAAAGTGTCCACCTCGACTGCTGGCAAGCTATTTGCTAATAGGAAGCCCAAACTGCACCCAGCGGGGAAATACAGTACTGTCCTCGCCTCTCTTCAGCCTACCAGTGATGTGTCGACGCAGACATGCGATTTGACCTGTAGCGCTACAGTCGTCCGTTCGGCCAGTGCCAAGATCGCCCGGTCAACGTCTCCTCCTCTCGTCACCCCTAAGATACAAGCACCTTCATCAGCTTCTGCCAAGACTCTGACCCAGAAGTCAGATGCACGGGCCTTCAAGAAGGAACTGTCCCGTGAAGACTTCCTACGTACCCCGAACTCCCAGCCATCGGCCAGTACTTCGACTAAACAACCTTCCAAGAAGGCTCATAGGAAGCAAAGTTCTCCTCCTCCGCCTCGGTGCGTTTCTTCTCCTGAGCCGCCCAGCAGTTGCCGCCCCAGGCCGTCATCCATTTCGCCTGGCCCTCACCGCTGGTAGCCGAACATCTGGCTGTTCACCAGCGAAGGAAGCTCCCCCTCCCAGCCATCTTAACATGGTGGCCAACGAACCTCTTGAAAAAAATGACGGTGACACTCCTCCTATTGATAGCGGCAGCAGTGCTCACTCGAAACAAGGCCCTCGGCAGCCTTCGAGGTGACCCCTTCTTGCTTCTCCTTTTTCTTCTCACGATGGCACTTCTTCAGTGGAATATTCACGGCATTCGCTCCAACCGAGAGGACTTAAAGTTGCTGCTACGCTTGCACTGTCAGCTCATAGTAGCTCTGCAGGAAATGAAGCTACGCCCATGCGATCAAATTGACTTGGCACACTAGGCCTCCGTGTGTTTTGACCTACCCCCTGTGGCAGGTATTCCGGCTCATGGAGGGGTTATGTTGCTGGTCCAGGATCCCATCACATTTCACACCGATCTGCAGGCAGTTGCCGTCCGAATTACTCTCCCCACTGTTCCATTTTCCATTTGCACAGTTTACATTCCGTCTGCCGTTAGACATGATGCAAATTATTGCTCAGCTACCTGCACCATTTTTGTTGACTGGAGACTTCAATGCCCACCATCCCCTTTGGGGCTCTCCAGCATCCTGCCTGAGAGGCTCCCTGTTAGCAGACCTTTTCAACCACCTCAATCTTGTCTGCCTCAATACTGGCGCCCCTACTTTTTTCGGACACAACTCTCACCTATTCCCATTTAGCCTTCTCTATATGTACTACCCAACTTGCACGCCGGCTTGAGTGGTACGCTCTTTCTGATACGTATTCGAGTGACCACTTCCCTTGTGTTATCCATCTCCTGCATCATACCCCATCTCCATGCTCAACTAGTTGGAACATCTCCAAAGCAGACTGGGGGCTCTTCTTATCCAGGGCGACATTTCAGGATCAAAACTTCGCAAGCTGCAATAGTCAGGTCACACACCTCACGGAAGTCATTCTCACTGCTGCTGAATATTCCATCCCTCATACTACTTCTTCTCCACGTCACGTACCGGTCCCCTGGTGCACCGCAGCATGTAGAGACGCTTTACGTGCTCGTTGACGTGCTTTACGCACCTTTAAATGCCGCCCTACGATGGCGAATTGTATTAATTATAAACAATTACGCGCGCAGTGTCGTCGTGTTATTCAAGAAAGCAGCTGGGCTGCTTTCACAAGCTCTTTCAACAGTTTTACTCCCTCTTCTGTTGTCTGGGGTAGCCTGCACAAGCTATCTGGCACTAAGGTCCACTCACCAGTTTCTGGCTTGACGGTCGTGAATGACGTCCTTGTGGCCCCTGAGGATGTCTCCAATGCCTTCGGCCGATTTTTCGCAGAGGTTTCGAGCTCCGCTCATTACCACCCTGCCTTCCTCCCCCGAAAACAGGCAGAGGAGGCAAGATCGCTTTACTTGCACTCCTCGAATCATGAAAGTTATAATGCCCCATTCACCATGCGGGAACTCGAAAATGCACTTGCCCGGTCACAGTCCTCCGCTCTGGGGTCTGATTCTATTCATATTCAGATGCTGAAGAACCTTTCTCCTGCGGGTAAAGGTTTTCTTCTTCGTACTTATAATCGCATCTGGATTGGGGGTCATGTTCCCTGCTCTGCTGTTGACCATCTGGTTACCCTGTCTACCTTCATTATGAATAACTTCTTGCGGAAGCGCCCGACCGCGGCTGTGTTCTTTGATTTGGAGAAGGCGTACGACACCTGTTGGAGGGCGGGCATTCTCCGCACCATGCATACATGGGGCCTTCACGGTCGCCTCCCTCTTTATTCGTGCGTTTTTAAGGGATCAACAGTTCAGGGTACGTGTGGGTTCTGTCGTGTCCGACGCCTTTTGCCAGGAGAATGGGGTGACACAGGGCTCTAGTTTTGAGTGTCGCTCTCTTCGCCATAGTGATCAATTCAATAATGGATTGCCTCCCAGCTGATGTATCAGGCTCCCTTTTCATGGATGATTTTACCATCTACTGCAGTGCACAGTGTACATGTTTCCTGGAGCACTATCTTCAGCGTTGTCTTGACCGTCTTTACTCCTGGAGTGTCACCAATGGCTTCAGTTTTTCTGCTGAGAAGACGGTGTGTATTAACCTCTGGCGCTACAAAGTTTCTCCCACTGTCCTTACATCTCGGTCTCATTGCTCTCCCATTCGTGGAGACAACAAAATTGTTAGGTCTTACATTTGACAGGAAACTCAGCTGGTCTCCACATGTCATATTTGGCTGCCCATTGTACCCGTTCCTTAAATATTCTCAGTGTTCTCAGCAGTAAGTCGTGGGGAGCGGATCGAACCGTCCTACTTCACCTATATCGGTCGATCGTCCGCTCAAAGCTGGATTAGCTTTGTATACTCCTCTGCACGGCCGTCCATCTTACGCCGCCTCAACTCTATACAACATCGGGGGTTATGTCTTGCGATCAGAGCGTTCTGTACTAGTCCTGTCGAGAGTCTTCATGCTGAAGCCGATGAATTGCCACTAACCTACCGGCGCGATATACTGCTTTGTCGGTATGCCTGTCTGTTATCAGTGCCCAACCACCCGTCTTACCGTTCCTTTTTAACAAATCTCTCGACTGTCAATACAGGTTGTATGTATCTGCCCTGCTAGCCCCTGGAGTTCGCTTTCGTCGCCTCCTTGAGCGCCTTGATTTTTCACTCCCTGCCACCTTTAGAGTGGGCAAGAGCCAAACGCCACCTTGGCTCCAGGCTCAGGTTTGCGTTCACCTTGACATCAGCTCTCTCCCAAAGGAGGTTATCCCAGCTTCAGTATACCGCTCGCGGTTTGTCGAACTTCGTTCGAAGTTCATTCATGCGATCTTCATTTATACAGATGGCTCTAAGACCAATGACTGTGTCGGGTGTTCTTTTATTGTCGGGGCACACGGTTTCATATACCGGCTCCATGGCCATTGTTTGGTCTTCACAGCTGAGCTATTTGCTCTCTATCAGGCTGTTCTTTACATCCGTTGCCACCGACATTCTGCTTATGTCATCTGCTCTGATTCCCTGAGCGCCATCCAGAGCCTCAGTGATCTGTATCCAGTTCACCCATTCGTGCACCAGATCCAACGCTCTCTGCAGCAGCTGCTGGACGACGGTTGTCAGGTTACCTTTGTGGGTTCCTGGCCATGTTGGTATCCCTGGGAACGAAGCTGCAGATGCCGCGGCCAAGGCTGTGGTCCTCCAGCCTTGGACAGCTTCTTGTTGTGTGCCTTCATCTGGATTTAGCAGGGTCATCTGTCAGCGCATTTTATCGCTGTGGCATGCCGATTGGTCTACACTTACTGAAAACAACCTTCGGGCCTTGAAACCTCCCCCCACGGCTTGGACGACCTTTCCTCGGCGGGAGGAGGTTGTTTTGGCCTGGTTACGGATTGGACACTGCCGGTTCAGCCATTGCCATCCGCTGACGGCTGCACCGGCACCGTTCTGCCCATGTGGGCAGTTGCTGACGGTACGCCACATTTTAACATCCTGTCCGAATTTTAACACACTGTGCATTGATCTTGGCCTGCCATGTACTCTGAATGACATTTTAGCGGATGACTCAGGAGCAGCTGCTCGTGTTCTTCATTTTATCCACTTGACAAACCTGTCTAAGGACATTTGATTGTGCTGTCTTCTTTTAATCCCTTGCCAGTTAATGTGTCTTTTATAGTGTTGTCCTTTTTAGTTGCTGTTTCAACCTTGTGCATTCATAACTTAGTCTGGGCGCTAATGACCACTGTAGTTGTGCGCCACAAAAAAAAGCTCATGCAAAACACATCCCCTTTTCTATTCTGTTGTTCTGTTTACACTCTTGACTAATTTGAGTAGCAATGGAATGCAGCAGTTTTCTTTCATATTTTATTCCCACAACTAATTATCTTGATGTTTCCTGTCTGAGTCCTAATCATTCTGTACTTACAGATGTATTCAGCCAGTGCTTCAGTAAAATTAACTAGTTCCTTCCAGTCCTTGAAAAATCACTAGGATTATAGGATTTCTGATACTTATTTAGAAGTAGACAAATGTAGCAACCATCATTATATGGTTGCTAATCCATATTTTTTTGTTTGTTTGTTGTCAGAAGTAGGGAAAGTTGATTATAATGTTATTACCCTGAATTAACATTTAAACATTTCATAGCACTGGCAGTTTTTCCACACTTCCGTAAAAGGAACTGTACTTTGAGTCAAAGTAATTTATACTGCAAATTTAATCCATTGATCACAAATTAACATTGCTGTGAAACATTTTCAGACTTGTGTTCTATTTCAGTAATTCATGCACGGCTTTAATTTGGGATATTGCATTGAAATTATCTGTAACTAATAGTTTGAGTAACTGTCAATTAGTGCATATAATTGGCACAACTCTTTCCTGTTACAGAAAGAATGGAGAGAAAACTACGCAGACTTTAAGAGAAAGGTTGCCAGGTGTGTACGAAGAAGTCAAGAAGAATGTTTGTAGGGCATTTTTATTTCATTTGGGGAGACTTGAGAAAGAGGTGTGTACTTGCAAGACATATCTGATTAATCAGATACATGCACACAATTGCAATGTACTGCTCTTGGACTGAGAAATTAAATTAACTTTGTTACCTTAATTTGTGTGAGTGATCTTTGTGGGCTTTCCATGAAATTGTTTTTTATTTTTTTAGGGGACACCATGATGAGGGCTGGATCTCTGTGGGCAATGAGTGTGATAATTTAAACTTTTCAATTGTGGAATTGTGAAAAATAGTGTGGCCATCACCTGTTTTTGGGAACCGAATATGCACATTAATCAGCTCAGTGAGAAACTGAATTACCATTACTTCCATGCTAGTGCTTGTGGGGGTGGGGAGTAGGTAGGAGAGGTGACGGAAAGAGTCACCTGTGCAGTCGCAGTCCTCCGTCGGCTGCAAGCTGTTTCCACCGCACCGACAGCACTGTGCAGGAGCCCTCGCTCCCGTCACCTGGTGTGCTCCGCAGGAAGACATCGCCTGGGTCTCCCCGGTATTGAGAGGAGAGAGAGGAAAACCTTTTGTGCCAGTGGCACCGTTTTGGTGTGGACATCAGCCAGACAGTTGCCTTCTTATTGTGTTTTTTTAATCAAAGGGAAACGAAACTATTTCTGGAATGATAGCCTGTGCAGGAAGTGCTTCATTTGTGATCTGGGTGACAGCAGGAAAAGAGTATTTAGCTGCCTTCTCACCCCAGCCCCATTTGCTCATTAGGCTCATATGAAATGCAGGCCATTACTGCTGACCATGGAAACTCCACATGCCCACTTTAAGTATGAGGACAATGTGATGGGGGGAAGGAGTTAGCCTGTGCGCATGTTGAGAGTTTGTTTTTACTATAATTTTTACATTGATTTTTCCTGCCTCAGAATCAGATTTTCCGTGACACGCTGTATACTAGCTTTGTCTGACTTGTTTGGCACTGTGGCCTCTTGAGCACAACCTTGCTAGAGGTCTGTACAGATATTGTATATAATATACACATGGTCCAAATGTGTTTGACTGGCATCTGTACTGTTCAACACTTCATAATGTTTCTCTTACCCTGTGCCCACGTGCAGTGTGCAGCGAAAGACTTTTCAGTGAGTGTGCTTTTTTTTTTTAAGTTGAATACTAAAAGATAAATAAATGCATCTAAAGTTTGAGTGTAATTGAGATTTCATCTGAAGCATACTAATTTCATTCTGTGACAAATGGAGACACAGCTATAAAATTTGCAATACACTTGTCCTGGAAAGTAATGACTGCTGTATTCAGGGATAAAATTAGTGTACTGCATGTACTCTTTACCCTCACATTTTTCCTTTTTTATGCTCAACAAATTAGATAACATTAGCTTAAGTAAGCATAAAAGACGATGGTAAAAATGGAGGTTGTACATTTAGATTTTGCATTTGTCACTTTCATACTTCTGAATCTGCAGTGTGGTCATTTTTAAATCTGTTTGAAAACAATTTTGTATGCTGTTGTTGCTGTGATTCATTAAGGCAAGACCAGTTTTGTTTGAACTGGTACAGCAACTTATCTGCATGTTTCCCCCAGTTGAAAATTGTTAATTTCAGCTTGTAAATTTGTTTCAAGTAATTGGTGTCTGATGATATATTTTAACTGCCCCTGAAGTGTAACTTAGGGATTTTTTTTGTTTTTTGTTTTAAGCCTATTGCTCCATTTTTCCAATAAAACATGCAAAACTGAAAGGCCAAATGCTGAATGTTATTTTGTTACCTCTGTTCCTCTTGAATTTGGTTTATGTGAAACACAGATTAGTGGGTGCAATGTTTGAAAAGTGCTAAAATAATCTGATGCTTGACACTGAAGAGTGAAATAACAAAATTTTACTGTACTGTATAAAAGTATATAATACACCTTCTACCATTTGGCTATTACATTATACCTGTTATTATGTAATGGGTTTCAGTAAACAGATGGACAAAAAACATACATACACATCTAACAGCATGTACTGTGTGCTCCAGAATCAAAAACACCTAAAGTATTCTGTGATCAAAGTATATAAAACCCGAATGGTGTTTATATTTTATACCAGTCTTCATGACTAAACCTTCCAAGTTACAACAAATGTTAGAATAAGTAATGGGGCCCAAAATATGTCGTGTGGACCAGAGCGACTTGGTAATATTCAGTTGACCTGGCTATGGACGTCAGGGAAGAAATGTTATTTCGCCTCAGTTTTACCATAAATTGTATATTTTTTCATAAAATACAGATATGGCTTATTGTATTTGTCACAATGCCTGTACTGCATGAGTGCTCACCATTTGCCAGTTGAAAATGTTAAGATCCAGTTTCTTGGTAGATCACACCTGAACACAAGGAGAAGCATTGGCAACTCAACACACTTAATTTTATAGCGCAAGGAGAAAACGTCAGTGCCTGATGATAGTAAATGAGCTCTGAAAATGTTTATTCCATTATGTTCATATTGCTTTGCCCACTGCTATGTTTTGGCAACAGCCTAACCTCAGTCTGCATGTGCAAAGTGTACTACTGCAGTGGTCTGAGGCAGTATTTATAAGCTAATTACATTGACCATGTGCACATTCTGATGCACACGTTTACAGTTGTGGTTCAGGGATTAAAGATAATCTTGCTGGACATTGTTAATAAGATATTTTAAACCTTCACATAATTATGCTTCTGTTAAATAATCAGTGTTCTATTTCTGCATTCTAAGAGGCACAATTCAACTACTTTTGTTGCCAGGACTCTTTACATTCTGCAGAATCTATTCTCAAGATAATAAAAACATATATGCAGTGGTATGTGAATAACCCTGAAAAAATGTAAATGTTGCATCCTTCAAACACTGACAGAAACAATAACTTTCTAATACAGAAAATATTTTTTCTGCTTTCCTAGGAAAATGGGGATTGTTTGAGATGTGTAGAGCATAGTAAACGTGATTAATGTGTTTTGAGAGAGCCAGAAAGTAAGTTAGTAATGGCAGTAACAATCTAAAATGAATTTGGTGAAATCAGCGTTGTTGGAGTACTGTGCAAGTAAGGATTCTTTCATACAATGTAGTCCAGCCATGGGACGTTGCTTGTAGTGGAAACAGTAAATTTTTCATGCTGAACATGAAATTTGTGGTTGCAGTACAGTAAGGTGCAAAGTGACAAGAATGAAATGTTAAACTTTATTACCTATGTGTTTTCAATTTATTAGACTTTGGAATACTAAAGTAGTTAGTGTTCTTTATACGTTTCCCCTCCTTGGGAAGGAAAATAATTCTAGCGGTGGAAGGTTACTGCTGTTGTTTCATCTTCCATTTGCTTTTGGTGTCAATCACTTCTCCTTTCATTGGAGCAGAAAATGACAGTGCTGTTCTAATTGGCAGGTGTTAAGTACAGGGTTATTACAAATGATTGAAGCGATTTCACAGCTCTACAATAACTTTATTATTTGAGATATTTTCACAATGCTTTGCACACACATACAAAAACTGTTTTTTTAGGCATTCACAAATGTTCGACATGTGCCCCTTTAGTGATTCGGCAGACATCAAGCCGATAATAAAGTTCCTCCCACGCTCGGCGCAGCATGTCCCCATCAATGAATTCGAAAGCATCGTTGATGCGAGCTCACAGTTCTGGCACGTTTCTTGGTAGAGGAGGTTTAAACACTGAATCTTTCACATAACCCCATGCGATTTCTTTCTGTGGGGTTAAGTCTGGAGAGCGTGGAGGCCATGACATGAATTGCTGATCATGATCTCCACCACGACCGATCCATTGGTTTTCCAATCTCGTGTTTAAGAAATGCCGAACATCATGATGGAAGTGCGGTGGAGTACCATCCTGTTGAAAGATGAAGTCGGCGCTGTCGTTCTCCAGTTGTGGCATGAGCCAATTTTCCAGCACGTCCAAATACACGTGTCCTGTAAGGTTTTTTTTGCAGAAGAAAAAGGGGCCGTAAACTTTAAACCGTGAGATTGCAGAAAACACGTTAACTTTTGGTGAATTGCGAATTTGCTGCACAAATGCGTGAGGATTCTCTACCGCCCAGATTCGCACATTGTGTCTGTTCACTTCACCATTAAGAAAAAATGTTACTTCATCACTGAAAACAAGTTTCGCACTGAACACATCCTCTTCCATGAGCTGTTGCAACCGTGCCGAAAATCAAAGCATTTGACTTTGTCATCAGGTGTCGGGGCTTGTAGCAATTGTAAACGGTAAGGATTCTGCTTTAGCCTTTTCCGTAAGATTTTCCAAACCGTTGGCTGTGGTACGTTTAGCTCCCTGCTTGCTTTATTCGTCGACTTCCGCGGGCTACGCGTGAAACTTGCCCGCACGCGTTCAACCATTTCTTCGCTCTCTGCAGGCCGACCCGTTGATTTCCCCTTAGAGGCATCCAGAAGCTTTAAATTGTGCATACCATCGCCGAATGGAGTTAGCAGTTGGTGGATCTTTGTTGAACTTCGTCCTGAAGCGTCGTTGCACTGTTATGACTGACTGATGTGAGTGCATTTAAAGCACGACATATGCTTTCTCGGCTCCTGTCGCCATTTTGTCTCACTGCGCTCTCGAGCGCTCTGACGGCAGAAACCTGAAGTGCGGCTTCAGCCGAACAAAACTTTGAGTTTTTCTACGTATCTGTAGTGTGTCGTGACCGTATGTCAATGAATGGAGCAACAGTGAATTTATGAAATCGCTTCAATCATTTGTAATAGCCCTGTACACTTATACTGTAAGTATTGCTTAAATTTCATAGTGTTCGTGAAGAGCAGTTTCAGTGCACCAACTCACCTGTCACTGGCTTCTCGTTCATGTTTGGAGATCTCGAAGAGAGGAACACTGGAGATCTCGAAGAGAATTACAGTTGAAACTAGCTTTTGGAATTGTGAATATACTTTCAATGATGCCAGTGTTCGAACTGGAGCCATACTTCAAAGAATCTGAGGAAATGTGATCAGAAAGGAAAGAAGTAGGCCTACACCACAGGAAAGACCATGGGATGGGTTACGTTGTAACAAAATGAACAAGAGATAAGAAAAAAATTATGAAAGGAATACAAAAGGACAGGTAAATATCAGTACAAATGAAATAAATGCAGATGTATATACAACCTTAGAAATGACACTGTGGCATTTACATGCTGAGATAAAGCCAATTATGTGTGGTTTCTGCACAGAGCTGGGCAGTTGCCACATGCCATTACAATAAATTATTATACAGGGTGAAAAGTATTTAAACTGACACTCTGGAAGGTTGTAGGGGACATCAGAACAAATATTTTTCCCTAATGTCATTTTTGTTCCTATGAGGATTATTTAAATCAGTGGAGGCCGTATTACGCTCTTCAGTTGTAGGCAACTGCTGTCCACCAGTGTAGTAGTGTATTGTCTTACTAATGGAGTGAGTACACTGATATGGTTGGTGCGTACTACGTAGCACACCACAACGGACGAGATGCGCAGCGGGTTTAACAATAATAATATCCTGATCACTGTATCCCGCATCATACGACCTTTGCTGCTGTGTACCAACGTCTGTGTGAGACTGGGTCATTTAGCAGAGTACCTGGACAGGGACGCCGTCGCATGGTAAGAACGCTGCAATTTGAGGAAGCTGTCTTGCGGCATGTGGAGCAGGATCCTTCAATCGGCACTTGCGCAATTGCACATAACATGGGGACGAATCAGACGAACGTAAGAACAGTTCTTCTAGAGCAATTGTTAGGTCCATTTCACTTAGTGTGTCCACAACCTGGAACCAGTTGATTATCCACCCAGAGCACAGTTTTCGCAGTGGTACCTGGAACAGTGTGAAATGCATCCTACATTTCCAGCCTCTGTTTTGTTTACCAATGAAGCAACATTCGGGCTTGATGGAGTCTTTAACGTGAACAATTCGCATGTTTGTAGTGAGGATAACCCACATGCCACAGTTACTAGCGCTCATAAAGTGTGGTTCTTGGCTAATGTGTGTCGGTGTTGTTGGGGACTGTTTAATTGGTCTGTATCTGCTACCTAGGCCATTAAATGGCAGGCACTATTACAATTTTCTCACCAGACCATTGCCAGAATTGCTGGCAGACATCCCGCTCCCTACAAGACAATGCATGTGGTTCCAACATGACAGGGCGCTGGCACATTTCAGTCATCGTGTGCGTCGATTCCTGGACAGACGGTTCCCAGAAACGTGGATTAGCAGACATGGTCCTGTACCATGGCCTGCTCGATCCCCAGATATGTCCCCTCTGGACTTTTTGTGTGGGGAGAGATGCACAACCTTGTTTATTCAACTCCTGTTGCATCAGCAGAGGATCTGGTTGCCCAGATAGTAGCAGCAGCAGGAACAATTCAGGATAGTCCTGGGGTTTTTTTGACCATGTCAGACAGAGCATCATCCGACTGTGTAACCTTTGTTTACGTGTCAACGGAGATATTTTTGAAAATCTACTGTAATTGAAATTGGGTTGTGTTAATGTGTTGTCTCTTGGTCATAAAAAAGAAATGGAAAAGTGTTTGTTGGTTTAATTAATTTGCCGCTAGAGAAATCTTCCTCTACCGGTTTAAATACTCCTCATAGGAAAAAAATGTCGGGAAAATATTTGTTTTGATGTTCCCTACAACCTCCCAGAGTTTGTCGGTTTACTTTTCACCCTGTATATGTAGATTTTGTAGTGTGGTTTGGAAAGGGACACAATTCTTCTGAGTTTGAAGGCATCTGTGGTCCTGCTCCCCCTCACCTCCTCCAATCTACCAGGAGTTTCAAAAAGATTATGAATCTGATTTAACTTCTACACGAATGAAGGTAGAGACTTGGGTATGCATTGGAATTAAATTTACCTTTGCTCCAGTTCTAAGACGATTGTTTTTGTGGTTCCCAGTACAGGGGTCTCCCTGATAAGCTGCACTTGCTCATGTACCCACTGTTGGTCAATTGGAGGTGGCAATGGAACAATAACAAAAAGCATTTTGCATTACTGTGTCAACATGGCCGAAGGTGATTTTATCAACCCAGTCCTTTAACAATAGATAAACTGTAAGAATATGTTGATCTCATATTGCACCATTGTCCTGCAGAGTTGTAGGATCTTGCATTCTGAAACGATGCAGTTACTTCAGATGTGCTCACAAAAGTATGGGATGAGTTTGACTATAATCGGGCTGTTTGTTGTTCATCCAGTGGGGGGCACATTGGACATAGTGGGATGTAAATGAAAACTTTGGTCCTAGTTCCTACTGTAATAGACCACAGGGTGGGATGGTCTAAATTCTCTTCATACTTGGCACATGCTTCTCGTTTGTTTGCAATAGCGTCTATTCTGCATTACGATGTAGTGGAACACTGGAAAGCCTTTGCAGCATTAGCTTTGTGTCCAAAGACTGAACTAAATTGTATGTAGTAGGTTTTGTGTAAAGTTCTTATCCTTTTCAGAAAAGGGGGGAGACCATTTCAACATAAAAATGTTTTTGCAGTAGCCTGATAAAGCCCATGATGTTGAGCATCAGTTGCTGCCACGTTCCTCGGCCATCGTGTAGTGTAGTTTTCTCAAGTTGTGGAATCCTTTGTGTGCTTCAATTGTTGCTGTGGTTTAGTGCTTTTTGTGTTAGTGGTGATATGGTAGAAGTATGTGTCTCAAGACAAGGTTCGCCCTAAAAGAGGTTATCGAAGAACACAATCATCAGCTTCATACGTATCAAGGGTTAGAGGGGAAATTATAATCAGGGAACAAAATTGCAGATTTGTGTGAAAGTATTAAATCTGACTTTTCCCGCTGAGAAAAGTAGACATGGGTTTGGAGATACCAATACCTGCATGCAGTGAGGAGCATGTAGTTGAGGTTTTGCGAGGCATCAGGTAATGGATGTCATGCATTGAAAAACAGTGGCTGCACTGTGCGCAACCAAAAGAACAACAAAATTGGCTTGCTTCTTCATTTTAAACTGTTTATTTGTTCCAGAAAGCAAAGTAACTCATGAGGAAATAAATACCACAGTTTTCTAATTTGTTAAAAATATTCTTTAGAATACAACAGTAGTAATGGACAATGTACAGTGCCACTGTTACATTTGATAAAGCTCCAATAAGCCAGCTAAAACATATCCCAGTACAAAATATAACTACGTTATGTATAGTGAGAGAGAGAATGCGAAAACTCTTGTGGTTTTTGAAGGTGAGATATAGAATTATGGGGTGCATAAAATATTGGTAGGGGCAGCTGAATCCCTGTACATATGTTCAGTCATTGGTGGGATTTGTTAGAGCTTTGTTGTTTTTAAATAAAGAAGGGATGGAACCACACCAAGCATCCTCCAAGGGCATTATGCTTGAAACCAAAAGACAGGTTATTTCTGAATTGTCTTCACTGATAAAGATGAGATAGGGTGTAATATCCAAATGAGAATGGGCTCATTGAAGACTCTTATATAAATTGATTTTGTGAAACAGCTAGAAACATCTAAATGGTGGGATGTGGATTTTAGCTCTCTTCATGGCATCCAGTATCTTAAATGCTGTGCTGACACACACACACACACACACACACACACACACACACACACACACACACACACACACAGCCTCGGAGAGCTGAGACCACACAGCGAACAGCAGCACCAGTGCATGATGTGACAGCTGCCACCCATTCCACATCAAACGGTCCCTTCCCTACAGCCTAGGTCTTCGTGGCAAACGAATCTGCTCCAGTCCGGAATCCTTGAACCATTACACCAACAACCTGAAAACAGCTTTTGCATCCCGTAACTACCCTCCCGACCTGGTACAGAAGCAAATAACCAGAGCCACATCCTCATCTCCTCAAACCCGGAACCTTCCACAGAAGAACCCCAAAAGTGCCCCACTTGTGACAGGATACTTTCCGGGACTGGATCAGATTCTGAATGTGGCTCTCCAGCAGGGATACGACTTCCTCAAATCCTGCCCTGAAATGAGATCCATCCTTCATGAAATCCTCCCCACTCCACCAAGAGTGTCTTTCCGCCGTCCACCTAACCTTCGCAACCTCTTAGTTCATCCCTATGAAATCCCCAAACCACCTTCCCTACCCTCTGGCTCCTACCCCTGTAACCGCCCCCGGTGTAAAACCTGTCCCATGCACCCTCCCACCACCACCTATTCCAGTCCTGTAACCCGGAAGGTGTACACGATCAAAGGCAGAGCCACGTGTGAAAGGACCCACGTGATTTACCAACTGACCTGCCTACACTGTGAAGCGTTCTATGTGGGAATGACCAGCAACAAACTGTCCATTCGCATGAATGGACACAGGCAGACAGTGTTTGTTGGTAATGAGGATCACCCTGTGGCTAAACATGCCTTGGTGCACGGCCAGCACATCTTGGCACAGTGTTACACTGTCCGGGTTATCTGGATACTTCCCACTAACACCAACCTGTCAGAACTCCGGAGATGGGAACTTGCCCTTCAGCATATCCTTTCTTCTCGCTATCCGCCAGGCCTCAATCTCCGCTAATTTCTAATTTCAATTTGCCGCCGCTCATACCTCACCTGTCTTTCAACTTCATCTTTGCCTCTGTACATCCGCCCCGACTGACATCTCTGCCCAAACTCTTTGCCTTTACAAATGTCTGCTTGTGTCTGTGTATGTGTGGATGGATATGTGTGTGTGTGCGAGTGTATACCTGTCCTTTTTTCCCCCTAAGGTAAGTCTTTCCGCTCCCGGGATTGGAATGACTCCTTACCCTCTCCCTTAAAACCCATATCCTTTTGTCTTTCCTTCTCCTTCCCTCTTTCCTGACGAGGCAACCATTGGTTGCGAAAGCTAGAATTTTGTGTGTATGTTTGTGTTTGTTTGTGTGTCTATCGACCTGCCAGCGCTTTTGTTCGGTAAGTCACCTCATCTTTGTGTATATATATATACACTCCGGGAAATTGAAATAAGAACACCGTGAATTCATTGTCCCAGGAAGGGGAAACTTTATTGACACATTCCTGGGGTCAGATACATCACATGATCACACTGACAGAACCACAGGCACATAGACACAGGCAACAGAGCATGCACAATGTCGGCACTAGTACAGTGTATATCCACCTTTCGCAGCAATGCAGGCTGCTATTCTCCCATGGAGACGATCGTAGAGCTGCTGGATGTAGTCCTGTGGAACGGCTTGCCATGCCATTTCCACCTGGCGCCTCAGTTGGACCAGCGTTCGTGCTGGACGTGCAGACCGCGTGAGACGCCGCTTCATCCAGTCCCAAACATGCTCAATGGGCGACAGATCCGGAGATCTTGCTGGCCAGGGTAGTTGACTTACACCTTCTAGAGCACGTTGGGTGGCACGGGATACATGCGGACGTGCATTGTCCTGTTGGAACAGCAAGTTCCCTTGCCGGTCTAGGAATGGTAGAACGATGGGTTCGATGACGGTTTGGATGTACCTTGCACTATTCAGTGTCCCCTCGACGATCACCAGTGGTGTACGGCCAGTGTAGAAGATCGCTCCCCACACCATGATACCGGGTGTTGGCCCTGTGTGCCTCGGTCGTATGCAGCCCTGATTGTGGCGCTCACCTGCACGGCGCCAAACACGCATACGACCACCATTGGCACCAAGGCAGAAGCGACTCTCATCGTTGAAGGCGACACGTCTCCATTCGTCCCTCCATTCACGCCTGTCGCGATACTACTGGAGGCGGGCTGCACGATGTTGGGGCGCGAGCGGAAGACAGCCTAACGGTGTGCGGGACCATAGCCCAGCTTCATGGAGACGGTTGCGAATGGTCCTCGCCGATACCCCAGGAGCAACAGTGTCCCTAATTTGCTGGGAAGTGGCGGTGCGGTCCCCTACGGCACTGCGTAGGATCCTACGGTCTTGGCGTGCATCCGTGCGTCGCTGCGGTCCGGTCCCAGGTCGACGGGCACGTGCACCTTCCGCCGACCACTGGCGACAACATCGATGTACTGTGGAGACCTCACGCCCCACGTGTTGAGAAATTCGGCGGTACGTCCACCCGGCCTCCCGCATGCCCACTATACGCCCTCGCTCAAAGTCCGTCAACTGCACATACGGTTCACGTCCACGCTGTCGCGGCATGCTACCAGTGTTAAAGACTGCGATGGAGCTCCGTATGCCACAGCAAACTGGCTGACACTGACGGCGGCGGTGCACAAATGCTGCGCAGCTAGCGCCATTCGACGGCCAACACCGCGGTTCCTGGTGTGTCCGCTGTGCCGTGCGTGTGATCATTGCTTGTACAGCCCTCTCGCAGTGTCCGGAGCAAGTATGGTGGGTCTGACACACCGGTGTCAATGTGTTCTTTTTTCCATTTCCAGGAGTATATATATATATATATATATATATATATATATATATATATATATATATATATATATATATATATATATATATATATATATATAGATATAGATATATTTTCCCACGTGGAATGTTTCCCTCTATTATATTCATATATATATATATATATATATATATATGACCAATCTACAAATGCATATGGTGCTGTCTGATAAAATAGGAAGCTAAAAAGGGAAGGAAAGAAAGGAAAAAGGTACAGTACAGTTCATCTGATATTTTAGCGGAATCTAACTGCAACAAAACATATCCAGATTCTGACAACCTGCTGCATAGAGTAGCTGATAACTAGAAGAAACTGTAAAACAGGAAAGATAAATAAAGTGCAGTGACATGGAAGGTCAGTGGAGACTGCTCAGTTGAGACTGCTGCACATTTGTAACAAAGGAAGCAGTGAAACATGACTAAAAGTACTTGAGTCTTCTAGGGTGTACTCACTGTGATAGAAGGGCCTTAAGTGACCCATGTGTGAAGTGAATTATGACTATGCAGTCTACTGAGTCTACTAAGCACTTTGTCAATGCTATTAATAAAATAGTACCTTACCATGGGATTGTATTTTTGTGCACTCGAGGACCCAACTGTTAGAATGTTCATTACTTATATTGTCAGTTTTGTAACATTAACCAGTATGAGTTCTCACAGTTAACAAAACTGGTGAAGAGAGTATTTGTATCTCATTAGAGCTGTGGAAAGTAACATGGTTGCACAATTCTTCAAACCATGGCAATGCAACCATCAACATGTGTTACAATGATTAAGAACCGAAACCACCAATGGCTCTTGTCTGTCGGTCATAATTACCGCAGCAATTAAGAGTCTGGAATTCTTCCAACATCTTGAGTACTTTCTTAAACACTGACTGCCATGTAGATGCTGCTGGCCACAGCAGAACCACATGCCTACTTCGTGTTGTTGCTGTCGGGCACAGCAGAGCCTCGCACCTGATTCCATGGGCTTAGTCTGGCTGTGAGACATCCATCACTAAGCATGTGGCAGTCAATGTGTTAAAGCCCATTTTATTCCAATTCAGTTATCCTACCTCCCCTCACTCCTCTTCTCCTAGAACCATTACAGTAACCAGATTTTGGAAAAAAATTGTCTCCAGTTAACTGCACACTTCAGTAGCCAGACTACAACCTTGCTTGAAGTTTAAGTTTTTAATAGTTCAGAAATCAATGTAATCATTTGCTGTGTGCCTTGGTAGTAGCTAACTGTAGCTTAAGCCAAATATGCAGGTGCATCTGCTGTAAGCACTGTATGAAGAGGAATTATCTGCGACTGTGTATCCCATTTAAGGAGATTCAGAAAGATGTGCTAACAATACCTGACCCCTCTTCAAGAAGCATCCAAAGTGTGCAGGGAACAAATAGTTGCAAGAACAGGCACTTTTCAAAGCTTAAAGGTCTTCAGTCTCCTAACTACCCAGAGTACAATAGCCTTACTTTTCTTGTCACAAGCTGTGGCACAAGTAGAATGTGATTATCCTTTTATTCACATTGTGTTATGTAAATTCCATCATGAACAACTTTCTGGGATGTAAAATGAGTCAAGTTATACATTGGGTTGTATGAATAAAAACGAGAACATTCTCCGGAGTTGATACTCAGAGCAAAAGAACATTCTCAAAGAAAGTTCTCAGTTTCGTATGAATAAAAACTAGGAAGCATAATCTCTGACCCTGGAGTACTTTCTCTCTACCTCCCCTCCTTACTGAGTAAGTTCTCAGCAAAGAGATTAAAATCCAACATCTTTGGTTCTCAGTTTGTTTCGTTTGCGACTTTGCGTGTGTTTTGTGTTAGCGAAAGTTTTCTGAAATTGTTTCTGTGCCGAAATGGAAGACTCAGAATTAGCGTTTGTTAACATTATTAAAGATTACCCCGCAATTATCGGCAAATCACAAGCTCCGGCCGCAAGAAGAGAGAAAGCGGATTGTCTTAAAGAAGTGCAACACCGTTATATGGTTAATTTCGGGAAAGAAATAACGGACGTGCAGATAATGAAGAAACTGCACAATATGAAATCCCGTATCAAGGCGAAAACGGATGTGAATAAGACGGGAAACATCAAGATTTCCCTGAAAAATTGGGAGCAGATATTTTTAAAGTTTTTGGACGGAGATGACTGCAACCCAACTATCCACAGAGTTCCTGGTAAGTCCCATACTTTTCCATTTTTTAATTACGCGCTTAATGCTTTGAAATTGTGATTCAGACAAATACGTATTTTTAACATGTGAAAATGAAACAGTTTGGTAAATTTCGTCTACTATATCACCACTTTTCAGTAAAAGTATCACAGTGTACTATGCATGAAATTGGACAAACCTCTCCCACATTTCTGGGTAAACATGTTTGGTATATTTACTAACTAGAAACTGAATCCTGACACACTACTATTACTTTTTTTTTAAATTTTCATTAGGAGCTTGTGCAGTAGGTGGTGGTTCCACCTCTATCATTACATCACCAAGGAATTCGGAGGTAGCTGACACAGACTGCATGTATGAACAAGAGTCAATTTTGCAGCTACCACTAATTGTTCCAGCCGACCATACGGATCTCGTGGGCCCCGAAGTCGTCGTATCTTCACAATCGCCTGCTTCGTGGCATGAGTGTGTGCTTAAACATCGGCGATTAAACATGGAAACGGATGAGACACGTAATTTGTCTACTCCAGAGCTGCAAAGGCTGGTGCTATTGTATCAATTGGACATACTCAAACGAAGGCAGCAGAAATTGATGCGCGAAGAAGACAAACAATAAAATGTGTAGTGTCTTATTTACATAATGAATTTTATTAATAAAAACATCTTTTTAAAGTGAATGTTCATTTTCATTCCTTATTTACCAAATTCCATATCTTCTTACAAAAATTATTCAGTACAAATGTCTTTTCAATGAAACAATAAGAGTAATATAATCCAATCTGAAATGTTTAAAAAAGTGTATGCTCTTATTTTGTTGTGTCTGGCCAGTATCTTCACCACATCCTTGAAACAATTTCTGGTAAAGTAAAGCAAAAAGAGTAATTTGTTTTTATTTTAAATGCTGCAGGTTTTACACTTGCCCCAAACAAACTTACTGGAACCTATTTATTTATTTAAGCTGTAACCTTGTTTTTGCCATCACACTAGATCAACTAAACTGGCCTTCCTGTGCACATGGACACCAGAATACCTGATGTGCTGGATTTGTAGGTCTACTGAGTTTGTGTGAGATATATTTTATTTTTTATTTACGTCTACTATATTTTTAAACCACGTTTCCTTTTATAAAATATGACACACAACTGTAAAAATTGTCGCCATTTCAATTAAAGTACAGTATGTGAACCATTGTTTGACTGACAACAATGTTGAACCTGATAATTCGTCCTGCAGCCAATGGATGTAGCAGTGTTTAAGAGTGTGAAATCCACTTGGGACCAAAAGTTAACTCGTCACCAGACACATCATCAAGGGGTAAAAATTAGCAAACGTGACTTTTCCAATCTCCTCACTGCTGTATGGAATGAAACACCACCTGAATTGTTGAAAAGTGGTTTTCAAAAAGCAGGAATATTCCCTTACAGTAAAGAAGTAATTGATAAAACGATAATGCAGCCATGGACTGTGTGGAAGCTACGTCCCTAACAGAAAGTTGCTCAGATTTTTGGGAAGCTTCCAGCTGAACAACATCCAGAATTTTATAGGCCTACATCTACTGAGCCCTGCAGTTCTCCCAGTATCAGAGTTCTTTCTCAACCATTCCCGAGCTAACCAATGTTTCATTATGTTCTGGAACTTCTGATTTGTCATTTGAAAGCTTATTATTGGAAACAGTCTGACAGTGTAGTCCCACTGGTAAAACAAAGAAGAAAAGTATTGCACCAGGAGCTGAAGTTATCACTTTTCAAGATGCCATCTATAAAGAAAAAGATTTTAAAGGAAACAAGAATAATAAGGAGAAAGCAAAACAAAAAAAGCATTACTGGCATAAAAAAGGGCTTGGTAATGAAAAGTAAATCTTCCACACAAAGTGCTGTTACTTTATCCGAAATGGCATCTCAGAATGTTATAGAAAAAAAATCCCTGATTGCTCATGTGGGTAACAAGGAAAAAAGACTGGAAGTTGAATCAAAAAGTGAAGAATGTGAAACTGAAGGAGGCCTACCTTTAACAAGTAGTGATGAAGAAAATGGGACCATAATAACAATGGACAATCTCAGGAAAGAAATGATAAACTGTGAAGAAGAAGAGGCAAACTTTTTTGAAGCCAAAGATAAAATTACAGTTGGAAACTACGTTCTGGTAGCTTTTGCAACAAAATGTAAGAAAGTTCATTTTACTGGCAAAGTTACCAAAATTAGTGATTTAGGAGATCCAGAAGTGATTTTCCTCAGATGCAAAAATAAGACAAAGCATGGCACCACATCCTACTGGCCTGATAGAAGAGATGAGACAGAAGTTCCATCCTCTGATGTCATTTCAGTGCTGCCTGAGCCTACTTTGGGTCACAAGGGATACCTGACATTTGGTGTTACGTTTGATTCATACAACGTTCAGTGACTAAATAATAGTTAGGGCCTAAGTGTGAATATAATAAGTTGAATTAGGGCAGTTTAGCATTAAATACAAATTGCCTACAACTTTAGTTCAATTTCCATGAAAAATAATAGAAAGTGAACTTATAAAGTGAATTTCTCTTGAAGCTACATATTTTATTATTTTTGTTAAATTGCCTAGTAAAGAAAAAAAATTACTTTTGTAGAATTTAAACTAATAAATTACTGGCCTAAAACAAAAATAAATCATCTATGATGCATTCTGTTTCAGTGTTTTATGGTTTAGGCTAACACTTATTTTTTAGTTTAGCTAACATTTTCTGTGTATTTCATAATATACAAAGAGATATGTGCTAAAAAGTTCATATCTTGAGTAAAATTTAAGATATTTTAATAATTTAAAAACCTTCAAATTCAGTAAAAATTGGGTAATCAGGTCACTTATCCCAAGTCTCTTTTACAATGCTCTGTATGGGTACAACAATGCGGGGTTACACTTGCCCCGAACCATGGGGAAAGTGTAATCTCACAACACAAAATTTTGAAAACAATTATTTGACCATATTATTATTATTATTATTTTTTTCAAAAACAAAATGTGTATTGTTTAAAAGACAGTAAGTCAAACTTTAAGCATGAGAAATTTCAAAATCATATCTTCAATAACAAGTTGGAAATTTGGTGTCAAAGTTGAACTATGCCAAAACGTGGTTACACTTACCCCACTTCACCCTAACTTGTTTGTATTTTAAATGCTGCAGGTTAGACAGTTGTGCACTTATTCACTGTAGCACGTGGCAAATACCTTCTCCACATCCTTGGAACAATTTTGGTAAAGTAAAATAATAACTTGTGCCATCAATCTGCTGAAGTTACAGTACAGAAATTACAGTAAGGTTCCAGCAGTTCATGTTAACCTGTTGTGTCCAAAGCTATTTACAGTAGTATCTCTGTTCCAAATAGTTACATGTTAAACAATTTTTGTTGAAAGTAAAATCTATGAAAAAAAAAAAAAAAAAAAAAAAAAAAAAAAAAAAAAAAAAAAAAAAAAAAAAAAAAAAAAAAAAAAAACAACACTTAACAGCATTTTATTACGTAACATCAGAGCACTGGGAATAATTACAAAAAATATCAAATTGGGTTTAATTATTCAATGTTTGGGCAGACACCCATACATTACAGTTGTCGTATTACATTTACAATTTCCCGTCTCCTATTTGTTCCACGTACACGTACGTTTGCTGCTTCCTCTTCTCCCAGTACTGGAAGATTGTTGTCGTCATCACTAGGTGCCTCAAAATCCTCATCCCCTATATGTTTTGCTACGTTGTGCAAAACAAAACAGGCTACTATCACACTGGGGATTTTTGTTTGGGCAAGCCTTATTTTATTTTGCAGAATTGGGAAACGCCTTTTCACCTGTCCAAAGCACTGTTCGATTATCACCCTTTCCTTAGAGTGAAGTCTGTTGTATGCCCTCTCATCAGGTGTTTCTGGATTTTGAAATGGTGTCATTAACCACGTCTCCTAAAATTAGGGCGTTGCACTGGTTCTCACGCAATATACGATAGACATCGGAGTTTCTCCATATCCTAGCATCATGTACAGACCCTGGCCATGAAGCATCAACACTCGTAAACATTTCACTGTTGTCACACGTCGCCTGCACGTTTATTGATGGAAAGCCCTTTCGATTGACATATTCGTCTCCATGTGAAGAAGGTTTCATTATAGGTATGTGAGGGCAGTCTAGGGCCCCTACCGCACATGGAATCTTGTAGCTCGATTGCCATTTAACTTTCGCTGTTTCTAGTTCGTTAATATTTCTCGGAAATCTGATCCACAACGGTGCTTTCCTGTTGACCTGTTGCAGAACATAACAAAATGTTAGTGATACTGTAGTCTGGTGTACTCCCAAATCTTCTCCTACACCTATCTGAAAACCTGGATCCGCTAAATAGCGCAAAAATATTTTCATTTTGCATTCATTGGAAAGGGCGCCTCCTCTTCTTTCATGATTTTCCGGAAGAAAGTGATTCGCCAGCCAATTAATGTTTTGACTGTTAAATCTATACAAACTTCTACAGTTCCTTTCTTCTGTGTTCCTGCGTACTACGTATATCTTTTTTTGCCTTTCAAGAAACATAAATTCCGCCATTTTCGCTAAAAACACTCGGTAACGCTTAATCACAACACAACCCAACACAACTCACTCAGCTCGAAGTATGCTATGGAGCTCACTCATAAAAACAGAGAATGTTCTCCGCTTGTGAGAAACTTCTTTGGCTTTATTCGTACGAAATCGGAGAATATACTTTGCTTTGAGCAACTTCCCCCACCCTTCAACCCACACTGAGAACATACTCGGGTGAAGTATATTCTCAGACTCGCTTTATTCATGCCAACCAGAGAACTTTCTCCGAACTTCTGAGTATAAAGTATATTCTCTGTTTTATTCATACAACCGATTATGTGTGTGCCTGTCAACACGTTGACTGCTACGAGGTTGCTGGCAGACACAGCAGAGCCTGATGCCTGACACTGTATGCCCACTGGCAGCCTTGTGGCAGTCGACATGTTATCGGATAGAAGCAACTTCTGTAAAATACACTGACTTTGATCTTAGCAAAATGATGAATATGATAGCTGGATTATTCACGTATGGATGTCGGAGGAAAAACAGGCATTTTGAGAAAGAGCCACTGTTCTTCCGCCTGTACTACTTAGCTGCTGTTCTCATCTAATATTTTAAACAAAGCATTTACGTAACTTAACACCTGTCTATGTACTGGAGAAGTTAGGATCTATCTGATATTTGTTATGCAGAATTAGCATTCCTGAGCCCAAGTTTTCTGATGAACTGTAAGAGGAGTGGCAATGAGGTGTTTTCACTTTCTCCAATCATGGGATTTTCAGTTTGCAGCCTGATGTCAAATGGCAACTTAGTATATACTTTTGCATCGGAAAATAAAACTTCATTGGAATCCTAGAGATGACTCCATTATGGAAACTCTTTCTATTTCTCGTATTGTGATTGTGAGTTACCGAGTTCATGTACATTCACAAATACCGTTATAGAGTACTCCTATCTGATTGGAAGTATCCAGACACCTATTAGTGGATGTAATATGGGATATGTTCGCCATTGTCCATTATTCTGACTTGAACTCTGCTGGGAATGCTTTTCATGAGGTGTCCGAATGTTTGTGGAGGAATGAAAGGTGAAAATCTGAGGGTGCAAGGTCAGGTGAATAAGATGTGTGCAGAATGGCTTCCTGTGAGCTGAAACCAGAGTACGTAATGATGTTGAAGATTGTAGTCTGGAGTGAAATTGACATTCTAACTCATCCGAAAGATGTTCTGTTTGGTTCAGGTCGGAACTCTGTGGAGGCCAATCTATTTCATGAACATCATTGTCCAAAAACCTTTGCTTACAGATGCTTCTTTATAATAGAGTGCATTACTATGCAGCCATTGTCCCCGTATTGCTCCTCTACAGCAGTGTTCTTTCAACCTGTAGGTCGTGACCCCCTGGGAGGTCGCAAAGCCTTGCTCAGCGGTCGCAGGGAAAAAAAAAAAAAAAAAAAAAAAAAAAAAACACCTTGTCCATTTTATGCTCCCTCAGAGCGAAGACAGTAATCACATCTGTACTCGCTGGTGTACTTGGACAACTGAGTGTAGTGACTGAAAACGCGCGACTATGCTCCGTCTGACCTCTTCTCGCCCTCACACCTCTACCGCGGCAAACAATATAATTATATCTGTACCCACAGAACACTGCGACCTGTTTTCAGATTGCACTTGCTTTCTTGCTCAGTATAGTATCAATATAAAGAAAATTAAATACGTTGGCTTTGAAATCACTGACATACTTCTATTATGGTTCTGGCGTTCGCCAGAATATTTTTACTTGGAAACTAAAAAGTATTTAGTTTTTTCTTAAGGGGACCATAATCTAACACGGAAAAACACCCTTATACCACATAATCACCCCCTCTGGACTGCACTGTTGGCACTACACATGATGGCAGGTACTGCGCTGACATTCGCTAAACCCAAACCATTGCACTGGATTTCCACAGTGTATGGTGTTTCCAGCCATCCACTATTGAGTGTCGTCGCTCTTTACACCACCTCAAGTGTCGCTTAACATCAATTACAGAAATGTGTGGCTTTTGAGGAGCTGCTCAACCATCGTAACCCATTCTTTAACTCCCTAGGAACAGTCATTGTGCACTTTGGAACTCATGAGTGGTTCCTTCCGCTGGTTTCATGCAATTTTTTACAACTATCCTTCGCAGTGCTCCATGGTCCTGACTGTCTGCCTAGTCTTGATTTAGCTACGGTTGTTCTGTCATGTTTCCACTTCACAAACAGTCAACTTGGGCATCCTTAGAAGATTCGAGATGTCCCCGATCGATGCGTTATTCAGGTGACAGCCAGTGACTAGTCCACATTTGAAGTCACTTAGCTCTCCTGATGGACCCATTCTGTTGTTACTGCAGAAGACTCACCACATCTTTTTATACTGGCAGGTCTGCTGCTCATGAGATCTAGTGATCAGTTCTGCATTATATAGGGGTGTCCGCCTACTTTTTATCAGATAGTGTATTGACATAAAAGTATAAGAATCCCTAGGTTCCTGAAGAGGTTTGTACAGGATACTTATCAACTTTTCACAGAATTCTTATTGCATGGTCCTGAAGAATAAGTATTAGCTGCAGTGCGCCGGAAGATTATGCCACACAGCAGAACTAAGTGAAAGTAACTAGCAATCCTTTCTGCAGGCTGAAACAGTGAGACAGATTTCTGCATGCAAAGCAGGCAGAACTAGCTTTTGGTTAATGTAGTCACGTACATCAACTTTTATTTATGAAGATGCCCAGGAACTTTACAATGTAGCCTCTTATGTGTATGGCCATTGATTATGTGGTTCATGTGAGCCATATTTAGCACCAACTCAAAAAAAATTCCACACAAGAATTGGGTTGGTGCACAAGTTTGTAGCTTTTTTCCGTAAGTTTAATAAACACATCAGATACATGTAATAGAAAATTTAGTCATCACTAATACATTCTCCTTCGCAATTTACAACATTCTACCAGTGCTGCGGTAACTTTTCAATTCTATGACTGTAGAAATGTAGTTTTGAGGCAAAGTACTTGTGCCCTGGTTGGAGCACATTTTCATCCAGAAAAGAAATTCCTTGAAGGTCATTCAATAAAGAGTAGAAAAGATGAAAATCTTGAGGGCGCAAGATCAGGTATATAAGGTGTGTGCGGAATGGCTTCCCAACCCAGCTCCTGAATAGTGGTTTTTGCCAGTCTAGCAATATGCGTGCGGGTGTTATTGCGGAGTAGCATCACTCCGTGTAGACTTCCTGGTTGTTGTTCTTGGATTGCATCTGAAAAATGTCGTGGTTGTTAACAATTATTGTCAGCAGTGATGGTTACATCTCGGGGAAGCAATTCATAGTATATCACACTGTCACTGTTCTACCAGATGCATAACATCATTTTTCGTAGATGCGCATCAGTCTACAGGACGTTGCTGCTTTGTTCGGGCTCAACCATTCCTTTCTTTCCCTTATTTTTGCGTAAAGACACCATTTCTCCTCACCAGTAACAATATTGGATAGGAATGGTTAGTGATGTTCATGAGCCAACTGATGAGGAGCACACAGAGATGCACATAGGGTCACCTGCAGATTTTTGCAAGTTTGGCTGAGAACATGGGGTACCCATACATCAGATTTTTGAACCTGCATGCAAATATCGCACAATGGTGGAATGATCACAGTTCACTACAAATTTGCCAGTTCTTGAGTACACTGGCTCATTGTGGATTTATGCATTTAAATGATCATCAAACCCCGAAGGTCTTCCTGAACATGGAGAGTCATTAATGTCAAAACAATCCTCCTTAAAATGAGAAAACCGTTTTCGTGCTGTGCACTGTCCAGTGGCATTATCCCCATACATGAGGCAATGTTTCTGGCTGCCTCCCCTGCCATCACCCCTCTACTGAACTCAAACAGAAGAATATGTTGGTAATGTTCTGATCTCTCTATTTGGCACTCCATTTTCTAGTGTCCACAGCTCCACTCGCTATCTCCAAATGACAATATATAAACTCAAATAGAAAGGGTGAACTACAAATAAAAAATGACAGTTGATAAATAAACCCATAGCAACCAAAATGCCAACAAGCAAAACAAAAATGCTATGAACTTATGCATCAACCTAATAAAAGCAATCACCTCAACATCACATAGCAAAATTCAAAGTCCTGAGCCCCTGCATATGAGTAGCATTTCAGTATTCCCTAGATATTTTCCAGGCTCTAAAACACTAGGTAAATTATTTATCCTTCTCCACATTTTAGAACAAAATTAAAATTATATAGGTGCAACTGTCACCTTAATGAACAGACCTATTACCAATCGAGTCGCTCGACCCCTTATGCTCTCTAGTCTCATTCAACATCCAAAGGATTCTTACAAAGTAAATTCACAATGGTCTCTCACACAGTAACAGTTAACACTGTTTCCATACCAAATGTTAAACACTATTGGACTGGATACACAACTTTTAGCTTTAAAATATTAGATATTGTAAATTTAACATAAGTGGGTAGATAAAAAAATCTTCTCATTAAGCAGTGACAGAAGCAAATTTACAAAATTTAAGGAAATGTGTAAGTTTTTGAGCCAGTGGTTGCTCCTCTTGGCAAAAAGGTTGAAGAGCAAGGAATAGGGATGAAGGAAAAGGCTGGTGACATCTAAGTGGAGAGAGTCACGGAAAAGTTGCCCAGGGTCACCGGAGACTTACTGGACGGCAGGAGCAGGAGAGACTGACTGTTCAGTGCCAAATGGTAAGTCACTTGTGTGGAAAAATGATCTTGAACTGAGCCTGGATGAGGGAAGATTGTATGATGCTACCTGTGAGACTATGTATGGACAGGATGGTGGACTGCTAAGTGCTGCATCAGGAGGCTGTGCTGTGGGAAGGAGAGAAGCAGTGAAGGTAAGAGGACTGTGTAAGTGTGCTTTGGGAGGGGGCGGGGGTGAGGGAGGGACTGACAGCACGTTTAAGGCTAAAGTGGAAGCAAGGGGAAGGAGAGGAGAGAAGAAGCAGCAGAGATTGAAAACGGGGTTGTGTAGGCACATTTGGCCAATAGAAGGTATCGGGAGGCTGGAATGGGAGCAAGGAGGGACCAACAAAGGTTGTGGTCCTTAAGGATTATGAGACCAAAGGATATGTTGCAGGCAGAGTTCAGAAAAACCTAAGCAGTTCAGAAAAGCTGGTGTTAGTAACAAGACTCTAGATGGTACAGGTTGTGAAGCAAGGATTTAAAGTCAACCAAATGGTGGTAGCATGATCGTCAACTGGATGGGTCAACTCTCTCTTGGCCACAGTTTAGTGATGGCATTTTACGCAGATTGACAGTTGGCAGCCAAATGCACAGCATATGTCGCACATTGGTTGCAGGTTAGTCGGTAGACAACATGACTCTGCCTTTGACAGGTTAGGAGATGACTGATGAGACTGGAGTAGGTGGTAGTGAGAGGACGTGTGGAACAGGTCATGCATCTAAGTCTATTACAGAGGTGGGGCAATGGGTTGGGAGCAAGTACAGAGTAGAAATGGGTGAGGGTACTGTGTAGGTTGGATGGACTGCGGACTACCGTTGTGGGATGGGTGCGAAGAATATTTGTCGCTTCAGGACAAGGCGAACTGTAGTTGAAACCCTGGCAGGGAACAAGATTCAGTTGCTCCAACCCTAGCTGATGTGGAGTACTGAGGGGGAGCACACCATTGTGGTCGGTCAGGGGGTATATGACCCTCGGCGTATTTAGAGGACGACAACTTCTTGTCAACAAACACAGGTGGTTAATCTGTATGAAAGAGACTTCTTGGCGGGGAATGGGTGGTAGCTGTTGAAATGGAGGTATTGTTGATGTGGATGGAGATTCTGATGAAGCCATCCAGTCAATTGGAGGTAGTCATAAAGGAAGGTGGCTTGCTGGACTGAGGACTGGGTGAAGGGAGCAGAAGGTATTTGAGGTTTTCAAGAAATGTGAATAGGGTATCTAACCCTCTGCAAAACGGGAAGATATCAGTCAATCGCAAACGTGTGAAGAGTTTAGGATTCTGGGTTGTTAGAAAGATCACCTGTAGACCAGTAATTCCAAACTTTTCTGTAATGCGACCCACTAATTTTTTGGAAATATTTTTGCAATCCGGTATATACATATGTATACTCTACCACTACAGTCACTACACAGTAGTTAATGGTAATATAAAAATTATATATAGTTTGAAACTGAACTTCGTATTGTATCAAAAAATGTTTTGCTGAGTAATTTTGAAAATGGTGAAGGGAACATAAAGAAAAAAAACAATATTTTTGCACATAAGAATTGTATTTCATGCAAATTCAATGGTGAACTTAATGAGATTTGTGGTATTGCTTAGTCTTGTTGTTAATGAGACTTTCTATATCTGGATTGAAGCTTGTTTGTTTTAGTTGTAAATTGTTTTCCATGCAAAGCTTGTTTCTATATTTGTTTTGTATATTTTTTTATTTTTTAAAGTAAGGTAGAACAAGCATATTCACATAAGTAAGTAGTTGTGAATCCCATTAGTTCCTTCATAGCTATGTTTGCAAGCACTCTATACTCTCCCTTTAATGCTGTGGCGCATTGCGTCCACTACAGTGGACAGCTGTTGATGGTCGCTTCTTTGGCATTTTCAATCAGTCCTGAGGCTGCAAATGCACACAGTCACTGCAGTGGGCACTCCCTACTAGTGTTGTGTCCTGCATGCATTTGCAGCCTCATGACTGAATGAAAACACCAGAGAATTGACCATTAAAAGTTGTCCATTGCAGTGAAATTCATGCGCCACAGGGTTAATTTGATTCAAAATGGGATTTGGCTTAATTCTCGAAATAAAGTTTTCACAGAAGAATCACATGATTGTTCTATCAGGGATTCTTCTGCAGATGCCAACAGTTTTAACTTTTTAAGGTTGTCCTCTTGAAATGGATTTCTTATCCATAGCAGTTCATCAGGAATTCTTGGAAAGTAATACCTATATCAAGAAATCAATATTAAGTAACACTCTTGAATAAGCAAACAATTATCAGTGGGATTAATGTGAAATTATCAGATTCTTTTGAGTTCACTATGTGGGGATGGTCTAAAACTATCATTTTGAAGATGGAGGTGTTTGAACTTAATTGTTACTTTTCTGTACTGGGTGAAAAACAATAACATAAAATTATAAACATGTTTAATAAGGAATACTTCAAATCTTAGTGATTACTAGTAAAATTATTTCAGAATAAGTACCTGAAAGTAGAGGCCAGTGCTTCAAGATGTTCCTTCATAGCAGCTGCTGCTTTCTCATTAACTTTAATTCCATATGTTTCTAAGAAATGAATGAGGATAGAGAATGCATCAAAACAACTCTCTTTCACTTCACTGGACCATCTTTCAAGTTTTTTAATGGTTGCTTTTATTTTATCTTGAACATTGAACTTGTGCACATCCTTCACTTGCAGTGATAAATTGAGTCTATTAAGAGCACTGAACATGTCCCCCAAATATGAAAGACCTACTAGCCAGTTTTTGTCATGTAACATGTCCAAGAAACTGCTCACAGATTTCACATCACTTTTGTGTCCTAATAGGAAGATTCTCAGTTCATCTCGAAGCTCGAATAATCTAGATAGCTCTTTCCCTCTTGACAACCAGTCTACTTCACAGTGCAGGAGAAGTGTCTTGTGTTCTCATCGCACAGTATGGCAAACAATCTTGAATTTTTAGGTCTAGATTTAATAAAATTCACAATTTTCACTGCATCATTAATGATTTTCTTTAGGCTTTCAGGCAGACCTTTACATACAAGGGCCTCTCAGTGCAGGCTACAGTGAGTCCACTGAACAGAAGTGGCAACTGCCTCAACTTTGGCAATCGAACTTGAGTTAAACGCCAGACATAGCACAGGCACCATCAGTCGTTAGTGAAAAACATTTTATGCACACTCGTTCATTTTCTACCATAAAGCCATCAAGACATTTTAAAATTTCTTCCCTTGTTGTTGTCATTAGCAAACATTTACAAAAGCGCAGTTCCCCATCTATACTCTCATCAAACGTAAACCTAACAAAAGCTAAAATAATAGCTTCGCCGGCTGTATCTGTGCATCAAGCTCAAGTGAGAAGTAGTCACTTTGCTTGGAAACTGTGATCATGGACTGTTTTACAAACTCTGACACTTCATCAATCCTTTCCTTTACCATTGTGTTTGATAGGAGTATTTCGTCAATTAGTCTTGTGTGCTTTTGGCTAAATAAAGCATAGGATATTATTTTGGCTGCTGGTAAAATTATATCCTCTCCTGCATTGTGAGCTGCCCCTTTTTGGCTATCAATAATGACAGTCGATATGAAGTGATTGTAGCTTGCTTATTTTGTTCCCCAGCAGCAGATTTTGTCATTACTGATTTTCACATTAAAAATTTTCGTTTTTTGTTTTGGAAAAAATCGATTGACTTACTTAGGTATTCTGGATGTTTCTTTGATAAATGTCTTTCCAGGAAGTGGCTCTTGATCTTTGCCAGAAAACACAAATCCATATTTCAAATAATCATCATTGTATTTACGAAAGCAAAATTTTGCCTTCTTCTGGAAGGAGTTCAGTTCACTAACACAGCCACCTTTAGGTGTATTACATGATGCACTGGTACCAATTGTGGCGGGTTTGTCATAATTACATGAAGTCACTCTTTTCTGGCACGATCCTGTTTTAATCCACAGGTCCATAGTGACATAAAATGAAACAAGCCGCCACAATAAACATGCATGCACACACTATACCAAAAAACAAACAAAGCACGCTCTCACAGTCATGAGTCACACTGTCACAAGCGGTGTTACATTATTGCAAATACCGATGAGTCGTGCACCTGCGCTGTTCTCATTTCGCCCAGAGCTCGTTATTAAGCCAGAATGATTTTGTATATAACCTTTCAGATTATACAACTTTCCTCTTGAAATAAGATTTCATATTTTCTGTCGGTAAGATATTTTACTTAGTTATTTTAAAAATTGTTCAGTGACCTACCTGAATAAATCTTGCGAATCACGCCCCACAGTTTGGGGAGCACTGCTCTAGATGACCCACAGATAGGTTCGCAGAAAATAGTGCCAAGTGGGTGCCCATTGCAGTACTGCAGATTTATTTGATGGTGATCCTACAAAAGAGAAGTAATTGTGAGTGAGGATGAAGTTGGTCACAGTGACTGTGAAGGTTGTTGTAAGTTTGGGTCAGTCAGGCATTAGGAAAGTAGTCTTCAATGGAGGCAAGGCCATGGGCATTGGAGATGTTAGTGTAGAGGAAAGTGTCATTGATAGTGATGAGATGACCACCAGGGGGTTGGACAGCGTAAAAAGATAAGATCAAGATACAGTTTGCTATGCTATACGTTCTACATTAGCTATCAGGTGCTAAAAAGTAATCAAGTGTAATCACCTAAAAGTGTGTTGATAGTATACTGACTCATTGTTACGTAGTTCTTGTAATCATCAGGTTTTGGATCTCTGAGACTCTGAATCAACCCATATGGCTGGAATGTTGCCTTTTGGCAATCCATTTTTTTCGCCCATTTTGTGTGCTTTTTCCTTCAAGAAGTACATCAATACACACAGTGCGGTCTAAGGCACTGCTTTCTGGGCGGGAAGGCGTGCTGGTCCCCAGCACGAATCCGCCTGGCGGGATTAGTGTTGAGGTCCGGTGTGCCGGCCAGTCTGTGGATGGTTTTTAAGGTGGTTTTCCATCTGCCTCAGCAAATATGGGCTGGTTCCCCTTATTCCACCTCAGTTACACTATGTTGTTGATTGCCGCGCAAACACTTTCTCCATGTATGCGTACACCATAATTACCCTACCATACAAACATTGGGGTTACACTCGTCTGGTGTGAGACGTTCCCGGGAGGTCCACTGGGAGCCGAACCGCACAATAACCCTGGGTTCGGTGTGGGGCGGCGTTGTGGTGAGTGGACTGTTGTAGGGTTGTGTTCCACTGCAGGCTACAGCGGGGACGAAGCCTCTCTGTTGTTCCTAGGTCCCCAGTTCCATACAATACACAACATTCAAACTGCCGGTGACCGCATCTAGTTGGGTTCCTGGCAGCGAGTACATTAACAGCAAAACTTGCAGCACCTAAACAACACAGCTGCCTAAAGTGGAAGTGACGACGTGGAAGCTCCCCTTTAGTATAACATTGTCTTTGCAATCCTTATGGGAGTGAGGTGGTTGTGCTATCAGGTTCGTGGTGCCCATCTTAAAGTCTCCAACAGTTCAGGTTTATCAGCATTTCTCTGATACTCTTCCATAGTATGGTATGGGGCCCACACATTTGAGCAATATTCTAGAACAGGTCACAAGAGTGTTTTGTAAGCAATCTCCTTTGTATACTGGTTGCATTTTCCCGTGTCCTGCCAATGAACTGAAGTCAGCCACCTGTTTCACTTAGGACAGAGCCTAAGAGCCCAGTCAACAAAGACCAAAAAATGTCAGCTGGGGAAAAATTCATGTAGACAGTGGTAAAGTGTGAGTGTCATGGGCAACATAGCAAAAATCCTGACCAGAGGGTTGTGAGCATAAGGACAGTGGGGTATGTAAAAAGACTTTTCAAAGTTTTTCTTGAATATCTCAAAAACTGTGGCTTCTATTGAAAATGTTACAAGTACAGAATATAACTACATTAACTTAGTTCAAAAAAAAGGTCCCATTCAATATAACTCTGTGAAACACCCTACAGATGCCTTTTGTGACGTAGTGTGGTAGAGACAACACTGAAGTGCCTGCTCTCTCATCATTTTGCAGACCTCTGAAGGAGGGAATGGCATGACCACAATCCAGCAACCTACCTTGACTTTGCACTTCTAACCACCACCACCACCACCTTTCTACACTGTTACACCCCTTAACACAATTTATCCCTTAATACAGTTCTACTGCACTTAGATGTGGTACACACCTTTAATATCTGTTCTTAACCCTCATTATTTAACAGTATACATTAATTTTATACCATTAAAACACTATCAATAATATGTGATGTTTCCATCCCATGCAATCCGGAAACTGCTACTGTGTATCACAAAGTTATACCAACCTTTCCACAGTTCGAATTCTGAGTCATTAACTCCACAGTTTGCAGACATGTCCAGGGTTGTTCATCGTCCACAAAGGTTGTTGACTGGAGCATGGTATCAATTATTAATAACACTAATGAAAGAAACACATCTGGACAGAATCTATGTAAATCTCTGCACATTGTTCTACACTGCTAGAAGTGAAGCGATTCTTAGACATCCTATATGGCAGCAATAATGTTCTTCTGGTAAAAGCAACGTCCCCCATCACAAGTGTTGCATGCTTTTCAGCTTACAGACATACTGTACCTCCCCAACAGTTCCTATCCATTTCTCTCATGTGAGTAGATAAAATAACTTCGCTGAGCGTGTGTTTATTAGTGGAGTTATTTTCAATTTATTAAGTCAACACCTATTTGCAGTTGTTAATCGAGATTTTATGTAAAATATGTTCCCATAAACAATGGCTGAGAAGCACTTAATTTGTGCAATGTTGTCAGTGAAGTATGTAATGTTTGAGGGAAAGGGACTAAGTTGGTAAATGTGGCATCCTTATGCTGTCTGTTGTAGACAGCATATTGTAAAGCCATGTAACCATGCTGTAGTCACTTGGTGGTGAATTAATGAACGACCAGAAAGTTACTGCACTTTTCTCATCATTAATTGTGTTACTGATAGACTGCATAAATCTCTTCCATTCAGGAATTGCTGACACTTGTAGAGTGGGCTACAATGAGTGTAATCACTTACCACACATCCACAGCATATCTTCCAAGGTGGGTGTCAATACATTTCATGGAATGAGACTGATTATGTTCAAAGGTAGAATAGTAATGTGCTGTATGCACTGCCTTACGTGTGTTGAAATATCTGAGGTCTAGTAACATCAAGGTGACCTACTCTTGCTACAAGGGCAGCCCCTATTTAAGCCTGTGGGCCTCTTAAGATGATGGGTGATACAATTGATACATTCCAACTATGAAAAGTATTCTAGCCACTGATAGTGGAGACAGCGAAATGTACATTTTCGTAGAAATATTGACAGCATGTAACAGTATTGTGAAAAGGAAGTTGCTACTCACCGTATAGCGGAGATAGTCACATACAGGCACAACAAAACTACTATCACAAATATAGCTTTCAGCCAGTAAGGCCTTCGAGACACACATACACACTCATGCAAACCAAATCTCTCACATGACTGGAGTCTCAGGCCACTGTTAGAGGGGAATCACGGATTTTCCATTGTTTGAAATATTGGCAGCATGTCACACTTGGGACCGGCTGTTCAGTGTGTAAGACAGTTGACAGCTCCAGCTGTTAAGCTTTTTTTTTACGTAATACATCATTTAACAACTGAAAATAAATATTTAATAAACTGAAAATAACTCCACTATATTTGCACAAGCTCACTGAAGTTATTTTGTCTACTCACATGGGAGAGACGGACAGGAAATCTTTGGGAGGTGTAGTATGTTTGCAAATTGAAAAGCAGCGCCAATCATGATAATGGAAGTTGCCTTTAACAGAAGAACGCTACAACTGCCATACAGGATTACTACGAATTACGTTTCCCACTAGTGGTGCAGAACAGTGTGCAGAGGTTTACATAGATTCAGTCTACATGCTTTTCTTACATTAGTGTTATTAGTAACTTTGTGGAAAATAAACACCCCCAGGCACATTGTCACCAGTGATTCAGAAGGCAAGCTGTGGAAGAGTCAGTACAACTTTGTGAAACATCCTATAGTTAGTTGCTTTTTGTGACAGTGCAGTACAGAGAATAGGGGAATTGATTGCTCATTCTTCATTCTGTTGACACATAAAGGAAGGAAGTGGTTGACGACAATCCAGCGACCTGTCTTTTTACACTTTTAACCTTTACACCCTCAGAACACAATTTATCCCTTAATACTGTTCTACTGCACTTATATGTGGTACAAAGATTTAATAATTGTCCTTAACCCATTTTACTTTTTAATACAAACAAATTCCACACCATTAAAATACTATTTTTAATAATCTGGAATTTTTTTCCATATCCTGCAACATGTAAACTGTTAGTGCAGGATAAAAAATGGATAGAAACTATTTTTGTAGTAAGTTTAATATAGTTTAATTTTGTACTGAGAAACATTTTTGCTACAAGCTATAGTTTTTAAGATGATAAAAAGTGACCTTTAAACATCCCTGATCACCCCAACCCAATCCCCATGCTCACACCCACACCCCAATCACCAGGATTTTTAGTTTCTTTCCCTCACCCCACCATTGTACAAAAATTTGTGACTACACAGAATACTTTTGTCCTTAGTTACCCTTTGTTGAGTGACTATTAGTGATTCAACTGCAGGTCCTTAAAAACCCATGTATGAGTGGATCCACACAATAGTGTGTTATATGTTGCTCAACTGTCTGATGTTCAAAGCATAAATAAATACTATGTGCTTCAAGAACTAAAACCAAAAGTGAAGCCAAAACTGATTTTTTAAGTGGATTTTCAAGCACAGATGGTTGTGAATTATTTTTACAGGACTTGTGTTCAATGGTGAAGTCACATCCAATTTAAGCAGGCATAGTTTTATATTTTCCTTCAGTGTATATTTGCATGCTGTCATGGAGCTTGAAAAAAATTCTGCAATGGAATTAATTTTCTGTGATAACTGGTGAGGTCATCCTGGGTACAGATTTACAGTTTACACCTATCTTAATATGGTTACACAGCATTCACGCTATTTACAAAGAGAGTTACCTAAATTAATTTACATGTCAGGACATTACTCCTCCAGAATGACATATTGCACATACATGATTATCTCAAAAACAGGATTTCTGAGCTTGACTTGGCATAAAGAATTGATGGTATGCTTGTGATGACCTCACTGGTTCTGTGGACGAATGAAACTGGGCAACTATTCGTTCTTTAGCAGCCCAGGCAGAGTCAAGAAAACTGCCTCTTATAGCCGAAGAACATCAGAAAAGTGCTTAGTGTATCTTGTACAGGGTATAAAAAGGAAGTTTTGGAGTGCTGTTGATACTGCTCGTCAGTATTTTATGAAGTTTTAATCTTCAGTTACTTATTTTAAAGTCTATTTGATTTAATATTCACTGTAAAAGTAACTTATTAGTGGATTTTCATTAATCTCAGTCTTTCTTCCTATGTTACTGACTCAAGTGGTCCGTTATTCTCGAGGGTGCTTATGTTGTTCGACTAAGCCTCATGCCTCGGTAGTGTGTTTACATTTTGCGGTGTGCAGTGCAGCTGTAGAGGTTATAAAGTTAAGTACTTACAAATTTATTTGTGCACTGTTATACAGTTATTAAATTTAATAGTTTTCAGCGGTGTTTCATGCTGTTTGTGCCAAAATAACAATTTGATAAACTTTTGGAAATGTTCGCTCGCTGTAGTTTTTAGGGTTTTCTGTGCGATGAAGTCGTTTTGTAAATTTCGTGTTTTAGTTTTCAGCTGATGTTTCTTATTGTTTCTAGTGAAATATTTCAGTAAAATTTTCATTCAGTGTTTTAACTTCGTCGAGTGTTCCAGTGGCCTTTTGAATTTTTGGTTTTAACTAATAATTTTGTGAAATATTGTTGGTATTGGTATTAGCTGTGGTGTAGTAGTATTAATACAAGTAGTGGCTTCCTTAGTACATAGAGAATTTCGAGACCGCTATTGTTAGTTCTATAAATAGTTCTACTGGTGCAAATGAACTCTGGTAACATTAGAAGTCTTTTTTTTCCAGTAGCTGTAAAATTTTACCATGAGTGAGGAGTGTGGGCTCTGTTGTAGGTTTGGGAGTAGTGGGTTACAGTGTAGGATTTGTTCAAAGAATTTTTATTGTGGGGAATGCAGTGGGGAAGCCAGTGGGCATTCTAGCAAGTCTCCTGGGAATGCAGAATCTGTGTTCAGGTGCAGTTACAACGCGCAAAGGAGGAACTAGATAGGTTGAGGAGGGTGAAGGGTGGTAGGGAATAGGAACTGGCAGTTGGGAAGAGGAGGTATTCAGAAAGTTTCACTTTGCATATATGCAATAAATTTGACCAACTGTCAGCGTTGAGTGGAGAGGAGCCTCGTGTAGCTGTAGATGTAGGAAACATGCAGCAGTCCTCAGCAGTTAGGAGGCCTAGGTCAGTAGCAATGTCTAACAGAAAGAAGAAGGTTCTGCCGCTAGGTAGTTCGCACGGTAGAAGTGTGGGCCAGCAGTTTTAGGAAGTGTTGGGAATGAGTACCAGGTCACCAGCATTGTGAAGCCTAGTGTAGGGTTGGCTCAAAGTGACTGACAGCATAGGGTAGTTATGTAGGAATTTTACGAAGGAGGGTCAGGTAGTGAAAGTGAGTGGAGCAGGGAACAGTCTTGATAGGGACCTGGTAAAGATGGTTACTCAAACTGGTGGCACTAATGTGCAACTGTTTTAGCGTCATGATCAGCCTCATCTTAATGCGGCTGTTAGGCACATTCACATGGGGAGTGATGCCAGTTGGGTCTATCAGTAGATCGGGATTCACCAGGCATGACCTGCACCTCAATAGGTATGGGAAGGGGAGGCTGGCAAAGCTTATAGGTGACAGTGTAGTGGGTGCTGGTGGTGGGATCACTCATGGAAAAGTACCTGTAGTAGTTGGTGTTAGCTGCACCTTTTTTAGATTGAAGTCACCTGATAGGTATACCTGCTTAAAGAAGTCCCTCTAACTAAGGGCTCACCTTCAGAGGATGTAATGTTTCCAAGTAGCGAAGGAATTAGCATATTTCATCAAAATATAAGAGGTATTAGAGATAAAGTTAGTGAACTGCTTATAGATGTTGACTCTGAAATTATTGGTATATCAGGATTAGCTGGTTGTTTTTCAATGATCTCATTGTGGGGTTGGGGAGTGGCTATGTACGTAAAAAAAAAGTATTCCATTTGAGTCCGTAGATGTATCAAGGCACTGCACTGAACAGATATTTGAATGTTGTGCAGTGGCAGTTGAATTTAGTGAAACTAAACTTCTAATTGTTGTTTATAGGTCCCCTAACTCTGACTTCAGAGCATTTCTGCTCAAGCTAGAGAGGGTTCTTGCTTCACTTTGTAGGAAGTACCAGAAATTAATTATATATGTTGACTTCAATATAAATTTTGTATATGATGGTGCAAAAAAAAAAAGGATGTTGGTAGATCTTACAATTCATACGATCTGATGCAGACTATATTTTTTTCCAACTAGAGTGCAGGGAAACAGTAGCAAAGCCATAGACAATATTTTTATTCATTCTTCATTACTAGATGGGCCTTCTGTTAGTAAAAAGGTGAATGTCCTTTGAGATCGCGATGCACAAATTTTAACATTAAAAGGCTTAAGTACTCAAACAAATGTCACATTTAATTACAAACTGTGTAGGGAAGTTAATCCAACAGCAATAGTGTGTTTTTTAAACCTTGTCAAGGAACAAGAGTGGCAGGATGTTTGTGATGTCAATAACATAGATGATAAATATAATGCTTTCCATTAGAAACGGGGTACTAGCAGTAATAGGCAGCCTGGGTGGCTGACTAGTGGGATAAGGATATCATGTAGAACAAAGCGGGAATTATATCAAAACGTTAGAAGTAGTCACAACCAAACTACAGTAGCCCTTTATAAACAGTATTGTAAGGTGCTTACAAATGTTATTAGGAAGGCAAAGAGCATGTGGCATGCAAATAGAACAGCTAATTCACAGGATAAAATTAGTTGTGAAGAAGTGTCTGGTCAGCAGCACAAGGTCGATGATATACAGTCAATTTGCAGTAAAAATATTTCTGTTACTCATAAATCAGAAATATGTACAATATTTAACAATCATTTTATGAATTAAATTAAAATTTGGTTTCTACAGGGAATCATGTAACCTTCTTGTCATATGCCTTTCCGAGATTGCTGAAATATTCCTCTGTGATACAGACAAGGGGGAGATTGAGTCAATAATTAAATCACGGAAGACTAAGGACTCTCATGGAGTTCCTAGCAAAATATTAAAGTACTGTGCTGCACATGTTAGCACTGGTGAAACTGAACTGTTCAAATTTCTAGGTGTTCAGATAGATAGTAAGCTGTCCTGGAAAGCCCACGTTCAGGATCTTGTTCAAAGACTAAGGCTGCCATTTTTACTATTTGAACAGTATCTGAAGTTAGTGATAATTCGACACGAAAATTAGTCTACTATGCTTATTTTCATTTGCTTATGTCATTTGGTGTTATATTTTGGGGCAACTCTTGCCATTCTAAGAGGATATTTTTGGCTCAGAAATGGGCGATTCGGACAATAAGTGGTGTAAGTTCATGAACCTCTTGTCGACCCCTTTTCACGAGCCTGGGTATTTTGCCAGTGGCCTATATACGAGAAAATGCTGGTATGTTGATAGGCACAATAAAAAACACACACACATTTCAAGTTTTCGCAACCCAAGGTTGCTTCATCAGGAAAGAGGGAAGGAGAGGGAAAGACAAAAGGATGTGGATTGTATGGGAGAGGGTAAGGACTCATTCCAATCCCAGGAGTGGAAAGACTTACCTTAGGGGGGAAAAAAGGACAGGTACACACACACACACACACACACACACACACACACACACACACACACACAGAGAGAGAGAGAGAGAGAGAGAGAGAGAGAGAGAGAGAGAGAGAGACATATACAGACACAGGCATGTCTGCCTGTGTCTGTATATGAATAAAATAGAAAGAAACTTTCCACATGGGAAAAATATATTAAAAACAAAGATACCATGACTTACCAAATGGGAAAGCACTGGTAGATAGACACAATTAAAAAAACACAAAAACACACACACAAAATTTCAAGCTTTCGCAACCAACGGTTGCTTCGTCAGGAAAGAGGGAAGGAGAGGGAAAGACGAAAGGACGTGGGTTTTAAGGGAGAGGGTAAGGAGTCATTCCAATCCCGGGAGAGGAAAGACTTACCTTAGGGGGGAAAAAAGGACAGGTATACACTCGCGCACACACACACATATCCATCCACACATATACAGACACAAGCAGACATATTTAAAGGCAAAGAGTTTGGGCAGAGATGTCAGTTGAGGCGGAAGTGCACAGGCAAAGATGTTGTTGAATGAAAGGTGAGGTATGAGTGGCGGCAACTTGAAATTAGTGGAGGTTGAGGCCTGGTGGATAACGGGAAGAGATGATATATTGAAGGGCAAGTTGCCATCTCCGGAGTTCTGATAGGTTGGTGTTAGTGGGAAGTATCCAGATAACCCAGACGGTGTAACACTGTGCCAAGATGTGCTGGCCGTGCACCAAGGCATGTTTAGCCACAGCGTGATCCTCATTACCAACAAACACTGTCTGCCTGTGTCCATTCATGTGAATGGACAGTTCATTGCTGGTCATTCCCACATAGAAAGCGTCACAGTGTAGGCAGGTGAGTTGGTAAATCACGTGGGTGCTTTCACACGTGGCTCTGCCTTTGATCGTGTACACCTTCCGGGTTACAGGACTGGAGTAGGTGGTAGTGGGAGGGTGCGTGGGACAGGTTTTACACTGGGGGCGGTTACAAGGATAGGAGCCAGAGGGTAGGGAAGGTGGTTTGGGGATTTCATAGGGATGAACCAAGAGGTTACGAAGGTTAGGTGGACGGCGGAAAGACACTCTTGGTGGAGTGGGGAGGATTTCATGAAGGATGGAGCTCATTTCGGGGCAGGATTTGAGGAAGTCGTATCCCTGCTGGAGAGCCACATTCAGAGTCTGATCCAGTCCCGGGAAGTATCCTGTCACAAGTGGGGCACTGTTGGGGTTCTTCTGTGAGGGGTTCTGGGTTTGAGAGGATGAGGAAGTGGCTCTGGTTATTTGCTTCTGTACCAGGTAGGGAGGGTAGTTGCGGGATGCGAAAGCTGTTTTCAGGTTGTTGGTGTAATGGTTCAGGGATTCAGGACTGGAGCAGACTCGTTTGCCACGAAGGCCTAGGCTGTAGGGAAGGGACTGTTTGATATGGAATGGGTGGCAGCTGTCATAATGGAGGTACTGTTGCTTGTTGGTGGGTTTGATGTGGACGGATGTCCAAGCTTCACACATCCGTCCACATCAAACCCACCAACAAGCAACAGTACCTCCATTATGACAGCTGCCACCCATTCCATATCAAACAGTCCCTTCCCTACAGCCTAGGCCTTCGTGGCAAACGAATCTGCTCCAGTCCTGAATCCCTGAACCATTACACCAACAACCTGAAAACAGCTTTCGTATCCCGCAACTACCCTCCCGACCTGGTACAGAAGCAAATAACCAGAGCCACTTCCTCATCCTTTCAAACCCAGAACCTCTCACAGAAGAACCCCAAAAGTGCCCCACTTGTGACAGGATACTTCCCGGGACCGGATCAGACTCTGAATGTGGCTCTCCAGCAGGGATACGACTTCCTCAAATCCTGCCCCGAAATGAGATCCATCCTTCATGAAATCCTCCCCACTTCACCAAGAGTGTCTTTCCGCCGTCCACCTAACCTTCGTAACCTCTTGGTTCATCCCTATGAAATCCCCAAACCACCTTCCCTACCCTTTGGCTCCTACCCTTGTAACCGCCCCCGGTGCAAAACCTGTCCCATGCACCCTCCCACGACCACCTACTCCAGTCCTGTAACCCAGAAGGTGTACACGATCAAGGGCAGAGCCACGTGTGAAAGCACCCACGTGATTTACCAACTCACCTGCCTACACTGTGACGCTTTCTATGTTGGAATGACCAGCAACACACTGTCCATTCGCATGAATGGACACAGGCAGACAGAGTTTGTTGGTAATGATGATCATCCTGTGGCTAAACATGCCTTGGTGCATGGCCAGCACATCTTGGCACAGTGTTACACCGTCCGGGTTATCTGGATACTTCCCGCTAACACCAACCTATCCGAACTCCGGAGATGGGAACTTGCTCTTCAATATATCCTCTCTTCCCATTATCCACCAGGCCTCAATCTCCGCTGATTTCAAGTTGCCGCCACTCATACCTCACCTTTCATTCAACAACATCTTTGCCTCTGCACTTCCGCCTCGACTGACATCTCTGCCCAAACTCTTTGTCTTTAAATATGTCTGCTTGTGTCTGTATATGTGTGGATGGATATGTGTGTGTGTGTGTGTGTGTGTGTGTGTGTGTGTGTGTGTGAGTGTATACCCGTCCTTTTTTCCCACTAAGGTAAGTCTTTCCGCTCCCGGGATTGGAATGACTCCTTACCCTCTCCCTTAAAACCCACATCCTTTCGTCTTTCCCTCTCCTTCCCTCTTTCCTGATGAGGCAACAGTTTGTTGCAAAAGCTTGAATTTTGTGTGATGTTTGTGTTTGTTTGTGTGTCTATCGACGTGCCAGCGCTTTCGTTTGGTAAGTCACATCATCTTTGTTTTTAGATATATTTTTCCCACGTGGAATGTTTCCCTCTATTAATTCTGAACATGACATTAGACACATTGTTGTGAATTCTCACCACAGTAGTGTGAAGATTCTGTCACTCCTTCAGCAGTATCATAAACCATGACTAAAGAGTGCAGTGGAAAAATTTAACACTGAATATAGAGAATTGCTCAGGGAAGAGAGATGTTCACACCTGGGTGTCACAACTACAGCATACAGAACATGGTTTGCATCTAAATGCTTCAGATAAAAATGCATGGCTAATTTCCAGAAGCACCCAGTCAGACTGTAGCAATATCCATCATATTGTCAATGGATACTTTAATCTTGATTTGATTTAACTGAGGGCACCTACAGTTGTTGATGCCCAACTTCAAATTATACGCTGCAGAAAAATTCCCTGTTTTTAGGCCCGACAACCTACAGTGATTTAATTGTAAAAGTATAGTCAACAGTTTATATGACCTTGATGATCAAATGTTAACAGTACAATATACTGACCAATTTTTACAGAATTTAGAAAAACAAGCACTGTATCAAACAACCATCAATAATGACTCTATCATAAAATTTAGAGACTAATTATGGGAAGAATGCTGGGGAGAAATATATAAAGCAGATAGTGTACATGGAAAATTTAACTTTCTCTTCAAAATATTCTTACAGCATTTTGGGTCTCGTTTTCCCCTAAAACAACAATGGTAAAACAGCAGAAGGAATAAGGGATGGATAACTTCTAGAATTAAAGTATCTTATGCTATATGGAAGACAGACTATAGTCACAACTAGTACTGTAAAATCCTCGAGCCTGTTAATAGGGGAATAAAATTTTTGCACAGTGCACACAAAATAAAATAGTCCAACACTAAAGCAAAATCTATTTGAAACATTGACACATTCATTGTCTTGCACACACAGTGGTGGATGTTTCACTGCCAGGTCATGGCATTAGATGCAATACTCTGCTGTGACCGCTAGCGGGTCCACAGCATCAAGGTTGAGCCTCTGCTGTGACCGCCGGTGGCCTCGTGGCTAACAATTTAAAACAAGAAATAAACAAAAGTAGCATGCAAATGAAACTGAGCCCCCAGAAAATAGCTGTGGTACAAATTGTCTCACTTTCAAATCATTGGCCATCAAATTCAATGATTACTTCCTCACAGTAGCAGCAAACACGGCACACACTAATAAACAACGAAATGCAGAAGCATTACATTTATTTGATACTGCATGCACTACCGACAGACAAAAAATACATCCCCTGAGATAATTATTCATCACGTTAATAATTAGTAGTAATTCGGATGGCTGTGACGGATTTTGTAGCAGAATATTAAAACCTTATGCTGAATTGTTAGGATTACTCTTAGATACTATTTGTAATCAATCATTGCCTCTGGGCATATTTCCTAATAAGCTTAAATATGCAATACGAACACCCAACTGTAAAACTGGAGATAAGCAAATGATCTCATACCCCACTCTTTTCAAAAGTGTTTGAGGAAGTGGCATAATTAGTAGTAATTCGGATGGCTGTGACGGATTTTGTAGCAGAATATTAAAACCTTATGCTGAATTGTTAGGATTACTCTTAGATACTATTTGTAATCAATCATTGCCTCTGGGCATATTTCCTAATAAGCTTAAATATGCAATACGAACACCCAACTGTAAAACTGGAGATAAGCAAATGATCTCATACCCCACTCTTTTCAAAAGTGTTTGAGGAAGTGGCATATGGTAGAGCACTGACTGATTTAACTAACCAGAACTTGTTAATTGCCTCTCTGTTTGGCTTTTGTACAGGATTCTCTACAGAGGAAGCACTACAAGACATCACAAAGTCCTGAGGGAGCTAAACAAGAAGAATTATTCTACCACCTCACCAGTGCCTTTATATGCAAGGACCCCAATATACTGACTGGAAGACTAAAGTGTCATGGCATAACGACATCTCTTTTTCATGGATGGAGTATTAGCTTCATAAAAGGAGGAAGATGATCCCATTAAAAAAACTATGTCTTGGACATTAAAGTAACCATGGAGTGCCACAAGGATCAGTACAAGGCCCACTCACGTTTCAAACCTGCATAAATGATATTAAAGGGTGATTCAAAAACTATATTCTTTGCTGATGACACAGGCATACTATTCTTAGAGCCCACATTTATGTTTAGTTGACACAACTCAAATGATAGCCGAAGACACCTACAAGTGGTTCACAGCTACTGTGTTTGTCCTAATCTCATAAAGACTCATATTATGTTATTTCAACCCAGCAATAATGACTTGTTAACACCAGAAGTAGACACTGATGGACATACACTCGACAAAATGTACTGTATACAACTCCTTGAGTTTCAGCTAGTTAACAAGTTAAATTGGAATAAAAAAAATTGAATCTCCAGGCAGGAATATCAACAATGTAGAAAAAGATAGATTGCTACTTACCATAAAGATAACATATTAAGTTGTAGACAGGCACAGTTAAAAGACACACAAACTTCCAGCCACAGCCTTCATCAGAAAAAGAGAAAAATACACATTCACTCTCACAAGCAGGAACACCTCATGCACACATGATGTCCAACTCCAGCAGCTCGGGCCTGAATGCCACCAACAACACCTGCATCATCTCAACAGTTGTCATCTCTTTCACACCAAAACACCCCTCCCATATAGCCTGGCCACCCACAGACCACATATCTGCAGTGACAAGGGCCCCCTTGCCCAGTATGCTGAGGGTCTCATGAAGGCCTTCACAGACCGACACTATCCAGTCCACAAACAGATCTCCTGTGCCATTTACCCTCACACCCTCAATCCTCTCACCACCTCCAAGAATAAGCCACAAAGGAGTGGCCCCTTCGTCACTCGATACCACCCCAGACTGGAACACCTGAACCACATCCTTCGCCAGGGCTTCATTTACCTGTCGTCATTCCCTGAAATGAAGGACATCCTACCAGAGATCCTTTCCACCCCTCCTAAAGTGGTGGTCCATCGACCACCCAACCTCCACAAAATCTTAGTCCATCTCTGTGCCACTCCCAATCCCAACATCCACAATAATCATATCCCTGTGGAAGGCCCAGGTGCAAGAATTGACCAATCCACCTACCCAGCACTTGCTATTCCAGTTCTGTCACATGTTTATCCTACCCCATCAAGGGCCTGGACACCTGTGAAAGCAGCCATGTCATTCACCAGCTCTGCTGCAATCATTGCACAGTGTTTTTATATTGGTATGACTACCAACTAGCTGTCTGCGAGGATGAACAGTCATCACCAAACTGTGACCAAGAACAAAGTATATCACCCTGTGGCACAGCATGCAGCTGAACATAACATGCTTGAGTTCAATGGCTGTTTCACTAACTGAGCCATCTGGAACCTCCCCTCCACCACCTGCTTTTCTGAACTGCATAGATAAGCGTTATCCTTACAACACATTCTCTGCTCTCGTAATTATCTCGGTCTCAATGTATCGTAACATACTGTCCCCACATGCTCCACCCAACAGTTTCCACCCTCTCCGTCCTATCACCTCCTCCCCATTCTCATCTCCCACTTTCTTTGTTTGCTGCTCTCTTCCAATGCACCTGCCCACCTTTCCTTGCTCCTCTCCTTTTTCGCTCGTTTTCCCCACCTCCCTGCCTCATAACTGCCTGATGCTGCACACTCTGCCAGACAGTGCTCCTTTCTGATGGCATTCTGGTCCGAGCTGCCAGAGTTTGTGGTCATATGTGCATGTGGTGTGCTTGCATGTGTGAATGAATTGTGTGGCATTCTGGACCGAGCTTCCAGAGTCAGCGAACATGTGTGCATCAGGCGTGTTTGCTTGTGTTTTACTTTTTCTGACAAAATCTGTGGCTGAAAGCTTATATGTAAGTGTGTCTTAATTGTGCCTGTCTGCAACTTAGACTTAGAGTACCTAGCAATCTGTCTTTTCCTATGTTGTTAAAATGGAATGAACATATAGATAAACTAATCAATAAGCTGAGTTGAGTGTGTCACACATTTACAAGCATCTCTCATTGTGTTGATCTAAAGACAAGAGTGTTGGCTTATTTTTCATATTTTCACTCCTGTTGGATTATAGAATTATGCAATGCACCTAAAATAAATAAAATGTTTATTTATCAGAAGTGAGCATAAGCATATTGTGTAAAATTTATAACTGCATATATGCAGAAGTCTTTTTAAGGGTCTTAGAGTTCTTACACTCACTCCAATACATTTATCAGTTAATGGTCTTTGCTGCTGATAATTAAAATCAGTTTCAGCTGCCTTGTGGCTTACGCAGTCACAATACAAAACACAAAAATAATACTCATGTAGACTTTGTTGCCTTGTGCAGGGATAAAAATGTAGTTTTGCACTCTGTTGGGAAGATTTTTAACAACCTCTCATCTATCATAAAGCAAGAAATTCGTAATCCGTACCAATTCAAAAGAAAATTAAAAATGTACCTCATTTGCTACTCTTTCTACAAATTATCTGAATAATTAGATTCAGTGATTGAGAAGTTACATTAGCTGTATAGCAAGCAGCAGAATTTGTTATAAACCTGTATGACAAGTACTAATACTGTAAACTGAACTCTGAAAAACAGCTTTTAAATCTAATAAATCTACATCTACCTACATACTTAGCAAGCCACCATGTGGCACGTGACAGAGGATTTCTTGTATCACTACTAGTCATTCCCTTTCCTGTTCCTCGATAAATGGAGCAAGAGAAAAACAATTGCCTATATGCTTTCATATGAACCCTAATTTCCTTTATCTTGTCTTCTTAGCCCTTACATGAAATGTATGTTGATGGCAGTAGAATTGATCTGCAGTCAGCTGCAAATGCCTTTCCTCTAAATTTAATGAAAAGAACTTTGTCTGCCCTCCAAGGATTCCCATTTGAGATCACAGAGCATTTCTGTAATAAGTGTTGTTCGAATCTACCAGTAACAAATCTAGCAGTACACCTGTGATTTATTTCGATGTCTTCCTTTAATCAAAACTGATAAGGATCCCAAACACCACATCAGTGCTCAAGAAAGGGTTGCATCAGTGTTCTTAACATGGTCTCCCCTACATATGAGTTACACTGTCCTAGCATTCTCCCAATAAAACATTGTCGACTATTCGGCTTCCTTACCACCGACCTTATGTACTTGTTCCATTTCATATAACTTTGAAACATTACACCTAGCTGTTTAATCAATGTCACTGTGTGAAGCAGCACAACACTAATACTGGATTTGAACATTACAGAATTGTTTTTCCTACTTATTCACATTAACTTACATTTTTACACTTTTGGCGCAAGCTGCCAACCATCATACCAAATAGAAATTCTGTCATCCAGTATCCCCCTTCAGTCACTTAGTGACAACAATTTCCCATACACTGAAGCATCATCAGCAAACAGTTGCATATTGCTGCTCACCGTATCCACCAATTTGCTTATGTATATAAAGAACAAGAATGATACTGCCACACTTCCCTGTAGCCGCTCCTGACAAGACCTGTATCTCTGATGAATACTTGCTGCCCAGAACAACATACTGGTTTCTACACTCCTGGAAATTGAAATAAGAACACCGTGAATTCATTGTCCCAGGAAGGGGAAACTTTATTGACACATTCCTGGGGTCAGATACATCACATGATCACACTGACAGAACCACAGGCACATAGACACAGGCAACAGAGCATGCACAATGTCGGCACTAGTACAGTGTATATCCACCTTTCGCAGCAATGCAGGCTGCTATTCTCCCATGGAGACGATCGTAGAGATGCTGGATGTAGTCCTGTGGAATGGCTTGCCATGCCATTTCCACCTGGTGCCTCAGTTGGACCAGCGTTCGTGCTGGACGTGCAGACCGCGTGAGACGACGCTTTATCCAGTCCCAAACATGCTCAATGGGGGACAGATCCGGAGATATTGCTGGCCAGGGTAGTTGACTTACACCTTCTAGAGCACGTTGGGTGGCACGGGATACATGCGGACGTGCATTGTCCTGTTGGAACAGCAAGTTCCCTTGCCGGTCTAGGAATGGTAGAACGATGGGTTCGATGACGGTTTGGATGTACCGTGCACTATTCAGTGTCCCCTCGACGATCACCAGTGGTGTACGGCCAGTGTAGGAGATCGCTCCCCACACCATGATGCCGGGTGTTGGCCCTGTGTGCCTCGGTCGTATGCAGTCCTGATTGTGGCGCTCACCTGCACGGCGCCAAACACGCATACGACCATCATTGGCACCAAGGCAGAAGCGACTCTCCTCGCTGAAGGCGACACGTCTCCATTCGCCCTCCATTCACGCCTGTCGCGACACCACTGGAGGCGGGCTGCACGATGTTGGGGCGTGAGCGGAAGACGGCCTAACGGTGTGCGGGACCGTAGCCCAGCTTCATGGAGACGGTTGCGAATGGTCCTCGCCGATACCCCAGGAGCAAGTGTCCCTAATTTGCTGGGAAGTGGCGGTGCGGTCCCCTACGGCACTGCGTAGGATCCTACGGTCTTGGCGTGCATCCGTGCGTCGCTGCGGTCCGGTCCCAGGTCGACGGGCACGTGCACCTTCCGCCGACCACTGGCAACAACATCGATGTACTGTGGAGACCTCACGCCCCACGTGTTGAGCAATTTGGCGGTACGTCCACCCGGCCTCCCGCATGCCCACTATACGCCCTCGCTCAAAGTCCGTCAACTGCACATACGGTTCACGTCCACGCTGTCGCGGCATGCTACCAGTGTTAAAGACTGCGATGGAGCTCCGTATGCCACAGCAAACTGGCTGACACTGACGGCGGCGGTGCACAAATGCTGCGCAGCTAGCGCCATTCGACGGCCAACACCGCGGTTCCTGGTGTGTCCGCTGTGCCGTGCGTGTGATCATTGCTTGTACAGCCCTCTCGCAGTGTCCGGAGCAAGTATGGTGGGTCTGACACACCGGTGTCAATGTGTTCTTTTTTCCATTTCCAGGAGTGTATTATTCAACAAGTCCTCTAGTCACTTCCATATCCGAGAACCCATTCTGTATGCTCAGGTCTTCATTAACAGTCTGCAGTGGGGCACTGTATCAAACACTTTCTGCAAATCTAGGAATACGGAATTTGGCTGTTTCCCTTCATCCCTGGTTTGTCAGATATTGCATGAAAAAAGAGCAAGCTGATTTTTGCTTTCTAAATCCAGGCTGATCTGTGAACAGAAGTTCTCCTTTCTCAAGGAAATTTATTATATTCAAACTTAAGATTATGCTCAAGAAGTCTGCAACAACCCAATTTTAATGATATTGCTCTGTAATTAGGTGGATCTGTTCTTTTACCTTTCTTACATATGTGTCACTTGTGCTTTTTTCCAGTCACTTGAGACTTTCCGCTGGGTGAGAGATTCACGATAACTTCAAGCTAAGTAAGGGGCCAGTACAAAAAGTACTCTCTGTAAAACCGAATTGGAATTCTGTCCAGACCTGCCAACTCATTTGTTTTCAACTCTTTCAGTTGCCGGGGATGGCTATTTCTATGTCCTCCATACATGAATCTGTGTGATGGTCAAATGATGCTATGTCTGTGCAATCCAATGATATTTTAAATGCAAAATTTAAAGCTTCAGGTTTCCTGTGCTGTCTTTTATTGTCACACCAGACTGGTTGACAAATGACTGACTAGAAGACTTCGACCTGGTTAGTGATTTTATGCAGGACCAGAATCTTCTCAGGTTATTGGCAAGATCTTTCACTAACATATGACAGCAAATAGTTGTATGCTTTGTGCATACGTCTTTTTATAGGTGCATGAATTTCTACTAACTTTTGCCTGTCAACACTTGCACATTCTTTTTTGAACAATGAGTGCAACAATCTCTGTGTCCTCAGCATTTTCCGAATTTTGTTATTAAACCGCGATGTGTCTCCCCCATCCTTAATCTACTGATTTGGCACATACTTCTCTAGAATGTGATTTACAATAACAAGGGCCTTCTCCCCCCCCCCCCCCCCCCCCCTTGCCCACAGGCTATAAATAAGACAAGTTCATAGAAAACAGTTATTTTTTATTTTATAACCAAAAGTTTTGTTCACTTATGGTTACTTTTCAACATAATCACCGAAAAGATTGAGACATTTATTGTATTTGTGGACAAGCTTTGCAATACCCCCTTCAAAAAATGTTGCCACCAATGATTGCAAATGAGCATTGCCGTTGTTTGAAGATCTTCATTGGTTTGAAAGTGCTGCCCTCCTTGCCATGTCTTCAGGGAAAAGGTGAAAGCCGCTGGGTGCCAGGTCAGGACTGTACGGTGGATGATGAGAAACATCCTGCTGAAATCTGAAATTGTTCAAGGAGGTGTGGGGTTGTGCCAGCAGTGTGTGGACGAGCATTGTCATGGATCAACACAATTCCTGAAATCAGCATTCCTCTTCATTTGTTTTGAATGGCTCTCTGCAAACGATGTAAAGTTTCACAATAAGCAGTTGCATTGATAGTGGTTCTGGGCTGCGTAAACTCTACAAGCAACACACCTTTTTGGTCCCAAAACACAGTAGCCATAGTGAATTTTGATGCATCCATTGTTTTGATTGCCGTTTTGTTTCTATTGTGTTGTATGAGATCCAAATTTCATCTCCAGTAACAATTGATTTCAAAAAGTTCTCTCCTTTATTGCGATAACGATCAAGGAAATTCAAAGCCTGACGCCATTGTGTGACTTTTGTGGGCATCCGTCAACATTTTTGGAACCCATGAGAACAAAGTTTTTTGTAGCCTAAATGTTCAGTAATGATAGTGTGTATAACAGATCTTGAAACTTGCAGACAAAGCAGGTATGGTGAACCTATGACTTTCTCTAACCATTCTGTCAACTCGTTCAACAAGGTCAGCTGTAATGACAGACTTGCATCCTTGGCCCTCCTTCATTGTGCATGTCATTTCGGCCATCTTTAAGCTTTCGGCACCATTCATGCACAACACTGTTCGTGATATTATCACCATACACTCGGCTCATTCTCTGATGAATTTCTGCTGCACTATTCCCTCCTGCTTGCAGAAACTGAATTACACTTCATAATTCACACTTATTGGGAGCAACAATGACGGCAGCCATGTCTTCGTGGCTGTAGTGCAACACAGACTGTTGCCTTGAGGTCGGCAGTGGCGGAGTGTATAGTCCACTTTCTGCCGCTCATGTAGCTTCTATACTAAGCGATCAGAGGTTGAAAAAAAAAAAAAAGTCCCTTGTAGTCTAAACTTTGCACGCAACTCCCCTACATTCATCATACTGGAACTAAATGACGTCCATTAAATGTTCAAGTAGAATACTAACAACTGCTTTCTGCTCTTTACAGCATAAATATTCTTCTATCCTTTTTGACATATTTACTAACTTCAGTAACCGTCGTCATTATGATGAAACTGTGGTCACTAATCCCTGTCTCTATATTGGCACTGTTGATAAGATTAGCCCTATTTGTGTAGCTACAAGGTCTAAAATATTTCCAATGCATGTGAGTTGTCATGCTACTCACTCAAAAGAATTTTTGGCAAATGTGCCCAGAACTACTTCACAAGACTATCTGTCCATACCACCTGCTATTAATCCACAGACTTCCTGGTCTATAGTTGGTAGATTAAAGTCGCCTCAGACAAATATTCCATGATTGAGGTACTTTGCACTACTGAGTGTAGACTTTCATTGAATGTTTCTACAATTGTTATGGTGGAATCAGGTGGCTTGTAAAAACATCTGGTGATTAACTTGAGTTACGTAGGCCAGTTACTTGTGTCTAGATAACGCCCCAGCCAGGCTTAATTTTGACCTCGTCTTCATATTTAAAAGGTAATGTTCTGACTGACTGACTTACTGACTCATCATTGCCTAGCCCAAACCACTAAGTGCAGAAATTTGGAGAAGGTGTGGGTCTTACACTGTAGGCATAGTTTAAGAAAGGATTTTTTGAACTTCCAACCCTAAGGGGGTGAAATAGGGATGAACGGTTTTTCTGGAAAATGTTGCTATTAAGGCAATTTTGAAGCAAGACCTACGAAAATTACTATTTGGTTTCTCAGTCAGCAATTAAGAAATATGTGTTTCAGTATTTTTGGAAATTTAACCCTATGGAGTGAAATAGTGGGTGAAAGTATTTTTTGAAAATATATTATTATTGAAGAACTACTAAAACATTTTCAAAGCTACATCTATGAATACTGGTATTTGACTTCGCAGTTACAAATAAAAAAAATATGTGTTCCACTGTTTTTGGAAATTCAACCTCTATGGTGGAGAAATGGGAGACAAAAGTTTTTATGGAAATATTTCATTGTGCACACATTTTTGGTGCTAAATCTATGAAAATTTATGTTTTGCTTCTCTGTTAGGAATTAAACATACGAATGTCACTGTTTTTGGAAATTCAACCCCTAAGGGGGTGAAATGTTTTATGAAAATATTTAATTGCGAAAGCATTTTTAAAGCTAAATCTTTGAAAATTGGCGTTTGGCTTCTCAATTAGAGAAAAATACATGTTTCACTGTTTTTGGAAATTCAGTCCCTAAGGGGGTGAAATAGAGTGACACTGATTCACTGACTCTTTTGTGGAGGTTGTGGATCTTATACTGTAGACACCATTTAAGAAGGGATTGTCTGAAATCCCACTCTTAAGGAAATGAAATAGGGGATAAAAGGCTTTTTCAAAGTATGTTTCTGTTAAGGGAATTCTGAAGCTAGAATTATGAAAATGGTATTTGATTTCTCAGTTAGAAAATGAAAAAAAAAAAAAAAAAGTGTTTCTGCATTTTTGGAAATTTAACCACGAAGGAGGCAAAATAGTGCATGAAAGTTTTTTTGAAAATAATAATTACTAAAAAACTCTTCAAGAATTTTTAAGGCCACATCTGTGACAACTGGTATTTGAATTCTCGATTAGAAATAAAAAAAAAATACATGTTTCAGTCTTTCAGGAAATTCAACACCTAAGGGGGTACAAAAGCGGATGAAAATTTTAAAGTAAATATTTCGTTACATTAAAAAAATTTAAAGCTAAATTTATGAAAATTGTTAGTTCCCTTCTCAGTTAGATATAATGAAATATTTGTTATGGGATGAAAGTTGCTATGGAAGTACCTCCACAAGACCACAAAAGGCATGATTAACAGAAACTTCGGACTCCAGCTACCAGCGTCATTTTTTGGTCAGAAGCACATTTTGAGAAGACTTTGCATATATACCCTCAATTAGCATGAAAAGCTTAGAAGGCTTTGATTTTTTAAAAAAATAAATAAATAAAATAAAAATAATCTCTGTAGGCCATACTGAATAATTTTCTTTGATTTCCTTGTCTTTTGTTAATGTATACTTTGTCCTGTTTTACATCTCCAAAGGTTTTCCTTGATAGGATATGTGAAATACAATGAATCCATGAATGAAATGAAATGAATTAATGCTCTTCATATGTGTGGTGCTACTGCAAGTAGATACTATGTGTCCGGTGGTGTGTACTGATGTGGTACAAAACACAGTTTTTTTCTGTGTTCTACCAGTACTTTGTCTCAGACTGTAACAGTAAATTTTGTTTCACGTTTTAACGTTTCTGGTGATGGCTTCTGGCTGAAACTGTTTTCATTTATTGTAGGAAACAAAACCAATTCTGATTTGGACTTAAGAATGTAATAAAAGCATAATGTATGAGTTTCCTAAAAATACACTGGGAATGGCATAAATTAGACTTACTCTGCAGCATGACAACAAGCTCCCAACATCCTTTAGCAATACGATATTATAACCCTGATATTATCTTCATGAGTGAGCAAATCAGCCAACAAACAATGAAGACTGTTGGACAGGCCATTCCTACTAGTCAGCACCACTCAGTCTTATGCCAATTAAATACAGAAATTCAATGACAGATCATTCCCTTTCACTGTAGATATAATATTAAAAAAGCTAATTGGTAATAATTTACCTTATCCCTAGATGATTTTGTTGTCCATGCGAGACCTGCACCAAATTCATATGGTGAGTTTGTGGAAATTGTGAAATACTGTTTGTGTATTGCAAGTTCCCGAGGTTGCAGAACATAATATATAAAAGGCTTATCATCAGGCTTGAAATGGACACACTTTTAAAACCTTTAGGTCATTTAAGCAGGTCGGTCAGGAAACAGTGTTCCTTTGATGAGTGTTGCTGAACCTTCTCTTGAGATGAAATGAAATGTCGTGTGGCTAGGGCCTCCCGTCGGGTAGACCGTTCGCCTGGTGCAGGTCTTTCGATTTGACGCCACTTCGGCGACCTGCGCGTCGATGAGGATGAAATGATGATGATTAGGACAATACAACACCCAGTCCCTGAGCGGAGAAAATCTCCGACCCAGCCGGGAATCGAACCCGAGCCCTTTGGATTGACAGTCTGTCACGCTGACCACTCAGCTACCTGGGGCGGACTCTCTTGAGATACTAAATTAATAAACATTACTTTTATTACAATAAAGCTTTCATTCCTTGGTACTTAAGATACACATTAGTAAAACTTCAGCTCAATAACAACATTCATTTAAAGGAAACACAGTGGACCAAATCCCAGTAATATTAACAATGATGTAAAAGGCAATAAAATACAGGACAATTTTGTTTAACTGCACATACATCAAACCACATAAGACATCTTAACATTAACATCTGGTTTGGAGCCGAGTGAAAGGCTTTAACCAGAGGCTCAGACGATTCTGCCGAGATCTGGGTTGCAAATTTCTCGACCTCCACTATTGGGTGGAGAAATGTAGGGTCACCCTGAACAGGTCAGGTGTGCACTACAAGCACGAAGCAGCTACAAGGGTAGCGAAGTACATGTGGAGTGCACATGTGGGTTTTTTAGGTTAGAGAATTCCCTCCCTAGGCCCGACAAGACGCCTCCTGAGATGCAATAAGGTAGCAGTAGGCAAAACGCAACAGGGAGTGACAATATTAATGTGGTAATAGTAAACTGCAGGAGCGTCTATAGAAATGTCCCAGAACTGCTCTCATTAATAAACATTCACAATGCCCACATAGTACTAGGGACGGAGAGTTGGCTGAAACCAGATGTAAACAGTAATGAAATTCTAAACTCAGATTGGAATGTATACCGCAGAGACAGGCAGGACAGTGAAGGGGAAAGCGTGCTTATAGCGATAAAAAGTGCAATAGTATCAAAGGAAATTGATGGAGATCCCAAATGTGAAATAATTTGGGTGAAGGTCACGGTTAAAGCAGGCTCAAACATGGTAATTGGGTGTCTCTATAGGCCCCCTGGCTCAGCAGCTGTTGTGGCAGAACACCTGAAGGAAAGTTTGGAAAATATTTCGAGTAGATTTCCCCCCCATGTTATAGTTTTGGGTGGAGATTTTAATTTACCAGGTACAGACTGGGAGACTCAAATGTTTATAACGGGTGGCAGGGACAAAGAATCCAGTGAAATTTTTTTAAGTACATTATCTGAAAACTACCTTGAGCAGTTTAACAGAGAATTGACTCGTGGCGATAACATATGAGACCTTCTGGTGACAAACAGACCCAAACTATTTGAAACAGTTAATGCAGAACAGGGAATCAGCTATCATAAAGTGGTTACAGCATTGGTGATTTCAGCAAAAGTGACAAAAAGCAGATTTCAGAGTACTTGACAGCTCAACACAAAAGTTTTATCTCAAGTACAGATAGTATTGAGGATCAGTGGACAGAGTTCAAAACCATCGTACAATATGCATTAGACGGGTATACGCCAAACAGGATCATAAGAGATGGAAAAGAACCACTGTGGTACAACAACTGAGCTAGAAAACTGCTACGGAAGCAAAGGGAACTTCACAGCAAACATAAACATAGCCAAAGTCTTGCAGACAAACAAAAATTACACGAAGCGAAATGTAGTGTGAGGAGGGCTATGTGAGAGGCGTTCAACGAATTTGAAAATAAAGTTCTATGTACTGATTGGCAGAAAATCCTAAGAAATTTTGGTCTTATGTCAAAGTGGTAGGTGGATCAAAACAAAATGTCCGGACACTCTGTGACCAAAATGGTAGTGAAACAGAGGATGACAGACTAAAGGCCGAAATACTAAATGTCTTTTTCCAAAGCTGTTTCACAGAGGAAAACTGCACTGTAGTTCCTTCTCTAGATTGTTGCACAGATGACAAAATGGTAAACATCAAAATAGATTACAGAGGGACAGAAAAACAATTAAAATTGGTCAAAAGAGGAAAGGCCACAGGCCCTGATGGGATACCAGTTTGATTTTACACAGAGTACACTAAAGAATTTGCCCCCCTTCTTGCAGTGGCGTACCATAGGTCTCTAGAAGAGTGTAGCGTTCCAAAAGATTGGAAAAGGGCACAGGTCATCCCCATTTTCAAGAAGGGATATCGGACAGATGTGCAGAACTATAGACCTATATCTATAACGTCGATCAGTTGTTGAATTTTGGAACATGTATTATGTTCGAGTATAATGACTTTTCTGGAGACTAGAAATCTACTCTGCAGGAATCAGCATGGGTTTAGAAAAAGACGATCGTGTGAAACCCAGCTCGTGCTATTTGTCCATGAGACTCAGAGGGCCATAGACACCGGTTCCCAGGTAGATGCCATGTGTCTTGACTTCCGCAAGGTGTTTGATACAGTTCCCCACAGTCATTTAATGAACAAAATAAGAGCACATGGACTATCAGACCAATTGTGTGATTGTATTGAAGAGTTCCTAGATAACAGAATACAGCATGTCATTCTCAATGGAGAGAAGTCTTCCGAAGTAAGAGTGATGTCAGGTGTGCTGCAGGGGAGTGTCGTAGGACCATTGCTATTCACAATATATATATAAATGATCTTGTGGTTAGCACCAGAAGTTCACTGAGGTTCTTTGCAGATGGTGCTGTAGTATATTGAGAGGTTGTAACAGCTGTAGTATATTGAGAGGTTGTAACAATGGAAAATTGTACTGAAATGCAGGAGGATCTGCAACGAATTGACACATGGTGCAGGGAATGGCAATTGAATCTCAATGAAGACAAGTGTAATGTGCTGCGAATACATAGAAAGAAAAATCCTTTATCATTTAGCTACAATATTGCAGGTCAGCAACTGGAAGCAGTTAATTCCATAAATTATCTGGGAGTACGCATTAGGAGTGATTTAAAATGGAATGACTATATAAAATTAATCATCCATAAAGCAGATGCCACACTGAGATTCATTGGAAGAATCCTAAGGAAATGTAGTCCGAAAACAAATGAACTAGGTTACAGTACACTTGTTCGCCCACTGCTTGAATACTGCTCACTGGTGGGGGATCTGTACCAGATAGGGTTGATAGAAGAGAGAGAGAAGATCCAACAGAGAGCAGCCCGCTTCATTACAGGATCATTTAGTAATCGCAAAAGCGTTACAGAGATGATACATAAACTCCAGTGAAAGTCTCTGCAAGAGAGATGCTCAGTAGCTCAGTACGGGCTTTTGTTGAAGTTTTGAGAACATACCTTCACCGAGGAGTCAAGCAGTATTTTGTTCCCTCTTACGTACATCTCGCGAAGAGACCATGAGGATAAAATCAGAGAGATTAGAACCGACACAGAGGCATACCGAAAATCTTTCTTTCCACGAACAATACGAGATTGGAATAGAAGGGAGAACCGATAGAGGTACTCATGGTACCCTCCGCCACACACTGTTAGGTGGCTTGCGAAGTATGGATGTAGATGCAGATTAAACAACTTTCTTGGGGCCCCTAAACGTAATATGAAATTACTGCCAGAAATTCAAGCCACTGACCCAAAATTTTTGCTGTCAAAAAACATCTACAGACCACCTTGAGAGATACACAGAAGATCCAAAGAAACTGGTACACCTGCCTAATATCATGTAGGTCTCCCGCAAGCACACAAAAGTGCCGCAACACGGGGGGCGTGTGGCACGGACTCGACGAATGACTGAAGTAGTGTTGGAGGGAACTGACACCACGAATCCTGCAGGGCTGTTCATAAATCCGTAAGAGTACAAGGGGGTGGGGCTCTCTTCTGAACAGCACATTGCAAGGCATCCCGAATATGCTCAATAATGTTCATATCTGGGGAGTTTGGTGGCCAGCGGAAGTGTTTAAACTCAGAAGAGTGTTCCTGGAGCCACCCTGTAACAATTCTGAATGTATGGGGTTTCGCATTGTCCTGCTGGAGTTGCCGAAGTGTGTCGGAATGCACAATGGACATGAATGGATGAATGTGATCAAACACGATGCTTATGTATATGTCACCTGTCAGAGTCATATGTAGATGTATCAGGGGTCCCATATCACTCCTACTGCACATTCTCCCCCCCCCCCCCTTTCCACCACCACCACAGAGCCTCCACCAGCTTGAACAGTCCCCTGCTGACATGCAGGATCCATGGATTCATGAGGTTGTCTCCGTACCCGTACATTTTCATCCGCTTGATACAATTTGAAATGACACACGTCCGACCAGGCAACATCTTTCCAATCATCAACAGTCACCCAGGCGAGGCGTAAAGCTTTGTGCCATGCTGTCAACAAGGGTATGCAAATGGGCCTTCAGCTCCAAAAATCCATATCAACAATGTTTTGTTGTTGCACTTCTGTCACGTTGAACAATTCTCTTCAGTTGTCATTGGTCCCATTCTTGCAGGATCTTTTTCTGGCCACAGCAGTGTCATAGAATTGATGTCTTACCGGAATCCTGATATTCATGGTACACTTATGAAATGGCCGTACGGGAAAATCCCCACTTTATTGCTACCTCGGAGAGGCTGTGTCCCATTGCTCGTGTGCTGACTATAACACCATTTTCAAACTCAAATCTTGATAACCTGCCATTGTACTAGCAGTAATGGATCTATTAACTGTGCCAGACACTTTCTGCCATATAGAGACATTGCTAACCACAGCACTGTGTTCTGCCTGTTTACATGTCTCTGTATTTGAATACGCGTGCCTATACCAGTTTGTTTGGCATTTCAGTGTATGCAGCTGTCATCTTTTAACTAATACCTAACATTAGAGTTTAGAAAACACATAAATAGCAATCTAAGAATTATATACTGGCATAATCATTGACAAATAGTTCGAATAACATTAAAGAAATACAAAGAAGAAAAGAAAAATCTTTCGAGAAATTTTAACCTAGGGAAATTCAGGTACCAGCATTACAGAACTGCACCATTCTGTCATCTGGACAAGTGTGGTCAAACCTGCCCCAGGCTGCTTGCAATTACAAATAATCCTGTGCAAGTGCAGAAACCAATGCATAGAGTATAATCAGGCTTCTACAACAAAAAGAAAAGTGAAATTAGTTAACTGAAATGACGTACACTTCCATATATGTACTTATTATCAGCAGCGGTGTTCCCATTGAACAGTAACACAGGGAATCAGAACAGTGAAACTTAGCTAAATTTGTCCATGCTGCCACATCAGCTTCTTTGTGAATTTCAAAACTTTGCAAAAAAATGTACCCATGATGACTTGAACCAGCCATAATGTGAAATTAACATTGTTAATTAGATCCTTGGAATTTCAAGGACACAAATTCAAAATTCAATGGCAACAGCAAACGCACTGTGTAACATTCATAATGAGTCACAACTCCAGCACAGCCCCCATAGTTTAATGCTCCATCTCATCATATTAACTGTCGTCCAAAGCTGCTATAGAATGCCCCAGACCTCACAAGGATGTCTTTACACTCTGTCTCACCAAAAGAAGGTGTCTCGCCTGGCCCACAATGCTTGCTTAGTGGCTGTATGTCGCACTTACTCCGCACTGCTAAAGAGTACTCCGCACTGGTGAAGAGGCACTGCTGGCACCAAAATCTCCCACACTACCTTGTGTGTCATTCGGCAACTTCTCCCACTCTCTATGTAGCATTTTGCTCAAGAACTGGTCTATCACGGGGCATGTGTCCACAAGTCACCTACTAGTGATGTTTGGAATTGATTGTGGTTGAGCAAAAGCGATTGGGATGCATCAACCTTTGACGTTGTTCTCCCCCCCCCCCCCCCCCTCCTAGTGAAGCCCTCCTGTGGGGTTTACCAACCCAATATCTTTTTGTTACCATCACTTCAACACCTCACCCATCCAATTTTGAGCTGGCTCAAGTGGAGCCATATTTTCCTTTGTGTTTGCAAGTCTCTAGCCAAGAAAGTAACTGGTGCAAGGACTTTAACCACCTCACGCAGACCAACATACCTTGGCAAAATTTTACCAGTTAACCCATTTTTTGCCTCCGCTCTGCCCCCACGCATTTTTCACACTGATCCAGTCACCCACCACAATCGACACCACATGCCATCCCTTGCTATAAGCTCAAGCTTCTCATTGGTGTGCCAGAATGGTCTTCTTGGTGGCTTCCCATCTAGCCTTCCAATTTCTGGGATCTACATGCTCTGGCAACAGGTCATTAAAAGACCAGAGATTACTTATTGGGGTATTTACTGGATAACCGAACATTAACCTCGCAGGAGGGGTTTTGTGGCAAGCAGTATTAAACACAAGACTTAACCAGTTCAATGAACGGTTCCACTTCCATTGGGAACCTGAGCGAAATTATCAGGGCTGACTTAAGATTGCACATAATCTACTCTGCAAATGGAGGTTGGAGATAATATGGTGAGGTCATAAAGTGCTTTATTCCATGCCAAAAGCAAAACTTGCGGAACTCGTGCGAAGCTAAGCAAACCTGGTAAAAGTGTCTACCATGACAAAGATGAATCAATTTCCATCTTTAGTGTGTGTGAGCGGTCCCCATAGTTCACAAATAGCTTGTCCAAAGGGTGAAACTTCCCAGTGGATTGCAAAAGTTCTTTCCATTACCAGTATTCGGTTTCCTGTGTTCACAATCTTGGGAGTTACTGTCACACCTTTTCAAGTAAAATACTCACTTATTTTCGCCTGCATTTTCTGGGCACCCAAATGATCACTCACACAGAGGCTGGTGATAGTACTCGAGAGCGACTGGCACACTAGGCTTCCAGGCAGGCAAGTTGTAGCTTTCTGATCACATCGCTCTTGATACCAAAGCACCCCTTTTCTCTAATGAGTACCCCTCCAAAGTGTGTCCCTCGTTTAAGGGGCTCCGGAAAGGCTCAAAATCATGAGAAGTTCAATTTTTACTTTTTTGCATTTTCTGAGTCTGCAGACTATTACCTTTTAATAGATATATAATTTATTCAATTCCGAAGACTACAACTATTTTTAAATGTTTTTTGAAATGTGTTCTACATGGGCGTGACCCACTGTGGCGCTGTTAAACTGCTGTCAAATGGTGTTATTATTAACGTCCGTGTTCATCAGGTACATTTTAGTGGTGTGAGATAAGGTATGTGTTGTGGCTAACCTGTGATGGTTCAATATATATCGCTGGTGTGATTGTCGATTGTTTCATGTTTATTTACTCTGTCGTTATCTCGAAAATATTCGTAATTAATTCTGTTTCTTGAGTCTCTGTTTTGTTGAAGTATAATAATGAGTAAAAGTAAAGTTATTAGAAATCCTCTGAAGGCTTTTAAGAAAAGGAGAAATGTTGGAAAGCCAAAGGTATGTGTTATTACTGTAAACAATAAAGACGATAACCAAGTGAGTGAACCTAACCTCTCAAGTACACCTGCCCATAGCAGTCAAAGTGGGAAAGAAAATACTTCACAGAAGAAGCTTGGTTCAATGAGTGAAAACTATGAATGTTTTATGGGCGAATCGGATGTGAATGAAATATTTGATATGTCGGTTCTCAAAGGAATTTTTCAAACTGTAAGATGTATTCATTGTAGTGAAGTTGGTCTGGAACTCTCCATAATAAAGCACGTAGGACTTGCTAGTGAAATACAACTGAAATGTGATAAGTGTTCATACATGACCACCTTTCAGAAGTGTTGCAGTAACTGCAACTGAAGAAAATGGTAGCAAAATCTACGAACACAACAACGAGCGATGCTTGCTTTAGACAAGGAACGCCTTCGGGCTGCAGACAGGGCTGTAAAGAGTCTAGAAATACAAGCAAGAGTAAACAGGAGGAGGAACAAGAGGAAGCTGGGGGAGGTGTTTGCAGAGGATGAAGATAATCCATCCTATGGACCTGGAATGCACTAAAAAGTTAATCCAATCTTTGTCGCTCGATTCCCAAAACTTTTATTTTCTCATACTAATTACACGTTTTCTAAGGATCTTCCAAACATATTTGTTTCAAACTTTCAGTAAATGTTACACAGTACCTTCTGCATAATTTAACACAGCCTTTTTCCAAAAAACTGTATATTTTTGAATATATAAATAAAAAATTGCAAAAAAATGTTGTGAATTTTCATTACAATTGAAAAAAAATCATCTTTAATAACTGAACTAAAATTTTGTAAAATCCCTGTGTTAAGTTGTAGCCAATATTCCAATAAATAATATGTAAAAAGTTCAACTTCCTACCTCAAATACTTTGTGAGGAAAGATGTAATTTATAAGCGTTATTTTAACATTGCAAGTATAGGGCGTTCCGGAGCCCCGTAATCCCCTGTGAACGGCAAAAAGTTGACAAGCCTTCTCTAGTTCTTCCTTCAGACCACTAAACAAAGCCGGGATAGCCATAAGAATGGCAGGAAGTACTTTGGGTCCAGGTGCCTCCACAATCTCAGCAGATGACAGTGCTTGCGGGCCCTCTCTCTCTCTCTGCCTTCCTCTTCCTGTTCAAATACGTGGCTGAGCACATCAGCAGTCTGAGTTTGTGAACCACGGATGTGAACCACATTGAACTGGAATGCCGAGATCCCCACTGGACTAATTCTTCCCATTCTTCATGGTCAGCTGACACCCAATTTAGCACTTGATTGTCCGTTTCAAGCTAAAACTGCCGATGTACCAGACAAAACTTAAACCCAAGGCAAATAGCACCACTAATGCTTCTAGCTCATGAACAGAATAACGCTATTCAGGATTTGAGAGTGCCCTCGAAGCGTAATCCAATCGACACCATTCACCTTTCTGCTCTTGCAGCAGGACTGCCATGATGCCCACTATGAGATAATTTCCATTCACCCCTACGTCCCAAACCCTACGCGTTGCTATCGGTGCCAGCGGTTCAATCACACCAGCGAGTCCTGTTCCAACCCAGCCAAATGTGTTACGTGTGGCAAGGATGCCCATGAGGGTGCTTGTCCACCTCCATCCCCTCGTTGCATTAACTGTGTGGGTGACCACGCTGCTTCCTCTCGAGATTGCCCCATTTTTAAAGACGAAAAGCTCATTCAGGAAATCAGAGTGAAGGAAAAGATGTCGACCTTTGCTGCTCGAAAATTATTCGCAAGTCAATAGCCCACTGTGCCTCAGACAGGAAAATACAGCACTGTCCTTGCCTCTCCTCGGCCAACAAAGGAGGCGGCCACGCAGACTTGTGATCTCACCTATAGTGACACGGTCGTCAGATTGGCCAGCGTAAAGATCGCCCATTCAACCTCCCCACTTTTGCCTGCTCAATCTATGGCTCACCCTTCATTGGGTTCTGCTAAATCTCGATCCCAAAAGTCAGACACCCGGACTTCCGAAAAAGAGCATACTCGTGAAGATTTGTTACGTACCCCAACTTCACAACCATCAGTTCCTCCTTCATCTAAACATCATGTTTCCAAGACAGCTAATAAGAAACCCAGTTCCTCTCCTTCTCCGCCACGGCATGTCTCATCTACAGCACCACCTGGCGGTAACCGCCCTCGGCTGTCTTCTGTGTCGCCGAGGCGCACTGCTGGCGGCCGATCAACCGGCCGATCGCTGGTGGCAGGAGCTGCTCCTGAACAACCTATGGATCATGATCTTTTGCCTTTGGCTGAGTGCCGTTCCACGCTGTCGGTCGCAAGCTCTGAGCAGTCGTTGACTTGACGGCAACCTTGGTCACATTCTTCCATTTTCTCTCCACCCTATGTCCATTATCCATTGGAATATCCGCAGCATTCTAGCCAACCAGGATGAATTGATGATCCTCCTACAATCCTACTCGCCGGTCATCTTCTGTCTTCAGGAAACAAAGCTGCGTCCCCACGACCGCTTTGTCTTCCCCCATTTTCAGTCAGTCCGATTTGATCTCCCCTCTGTTGAAGGCACTCCAGCACATGGAGGACTCATGATTCTTCTCCATAATACTCTCCATTATCACCCAATCCCCTTAAACACTTCCTTTCAAGCAGTTGCTGTCCGTCTTTCCCTTTCTGGATACAACTTCTCTCTTTGTACTGTATATATTCCATCATCCACATCAATGGCACAAGCTGATCTCCTTCTTCTTCTTGGTCAGCTTCCAGCCCCCTATTTGCCGGTTGGGGACTTCAATGCCCACCACCCGCTTTGGGGATCTCCACATCCATGTCCGAGTGGCTCACTATTGTTAGACGTCTTCCACCAAGCGGATCTTGTTTGCCTCAACACTGGGGACCCTACATTTTTGTCTGCCTCCACGACAAATTTCTCTCATTTGGACCTTTCGGTCGGTACTGTTCCGCTAGCTCGGCGCTTCGAATGGTTCACCCTTGCTGATACACACTCGAGTGACCACTTTCCATGTGTCCTTCGATTGCAGCCACAACTGCCATATATGTGCCCGAGATGCTGGAAGTTTGCACAAGCCAATTGGACACTTTTTTCGTCTCTAGCGACATTCGATGACCGTCACTTTCCTAGCGTCGACGATGAGGTCACTCATATTACAGACGTTATTCTTACAGCTGTGGAACGTTCAGTACCACGCACCTCCGAATTGCCCCGGTGCCCCCCAGTTCCTTGGTGGAACGAGGCATGCCGTGACACAATACGTGAGCGGCGACGTGCTCTTTGCGTTTTCCGCCACCATCCTACTTTGGCCAACTGTATCCGCTATAAGCAGTCCCGTGCGCGATGCCATCGCGTCATCCGCGATAGCAAGAAGGCCAGCTAGCTCATTTAACACCTTCACTCCCTCCTCGGAAGTTTGGAGTCGGATTCGACAGTTATCTGACGCGCCTAGTTTCTCCCCGGTCTCTGGGCTCACTGTCGCGCATGATACGTTAGTGGACCCCGCCGCAATTTCTAACTCATTGGGTCAACACTTTGCTGAGATTTCGAGCTCTTCAAATTACCCGCCAGCGTTTCTCCCGAAGAAACGTGCAGCGGAAGTGCAACCTCTTGCTTTCTCCTCTCAAAATCGCGAAAGCTATAATACTGTTTTCTCCATGCGGGAACTCCAACATGCACTCTCTTCTTCTCGCTCCTCCGCCCCAGGACCGGATGGTATCCACATCCAAATGTTGCTGCATTTATCAACCCATAGTCTGTGTTTCCTCCTTCGCCTTTATAATCGAATATGGACCGACAGTACTTTTCCCAGACGATGGCGGGAAGCTATCGTCGTTCCTGTTCCGAAACCTAGAAAGGACAGACATCTTCCCTCTAGCTATCGCCCCATTTCTCTCACGAGTAGTGTATGTAAGGTTTTGGAGCGTATGGTGAATTACTGTTTAGCGTGGTGGCTGGAATCCCGCTGTCTTCTAACACCTGCCCAATGTGGTTTCCGAAAGCATCGTTCTGCAGTTGACCATCTTGTTGCTCTCTCCACTTATATCATGAACAATTTTCTCCGGAAACACCAAACAGTAGCAATATTTTTTGATCTGGAGAGAGCATACAATACCTGTTGGAGGACAGGCATCCTCCACACACTGTTTTCTTGGGGTTTTCGAGGTCGGCTGCCACTTTTTCTTCGCGAATTTATGGCAGAGCACACATTTAAAGTGCGGGTGAACACTACTCTCTCCCATACTTTCTCCCAAGAAAATGGGGTACCCCAGGGCTCCGTGCTAAGTGTTGTACTGTTTGCCATTGCCATAAATACAATTATGGACTGTCTCCTTCCCGATGTCTCAGGCTCCCTCTTTGTGGATGATTTTGCGATCGACTACAGCTCTCAATGGACCAGCCTTCTTGAACGACGTCTTCAAGGATGTCTCGATCGCCTCCACTCTTGGGGCACCGAAACTGGCTTCCACTTTTTTCCCAGTAAGACTGTTTGTGTTATTTTTGGCGTCATCAGGAGTTTCTTCCACCCTCCTTACATCTAGGACCTGTCAACCTTCCGTTTTCGGACGTCGCTAAATTCTTGGGTCTTATGTTTGACAGAAAACTGTGCTGGTCCTCCCACGTTTCCTATCTTTTGGCTCGCTGTCTGCGATCCCTCAACACCCTCCGTGTCCTGAATGATACCTCCTGGGGAGCGGACCGAGTGGTCCTTCTCCGCCTCTATCGCGCCTTAGTGCACTCGAAATTGGGCTATGGAAGCATAGTCTACTCCTCTGCTCGGCCTTCTATTCTTTGGCGTCTCGACTCTATCCAGCTCCGTGGATTACGTTTAGTGTCTGGAACTTTTTACACCAGCCCTGTGGAAAGTGTTTATGCTGAGACTGCTGAACATCCGCTGTCCAATCGGCGAGCAGTCCTTCTGAGTCGTTATGCTAGCCATCTGTCTTCCATGCCTGCTAATCCGGCCCATGACATTTTTTTCGATGCCTCCTTGGATTTAGGGTATGCAGGCCGCCCTTCCTCCCTACTACCACCGGGAGTCCGCTTCCGTCAACTGCTCCAATCTCTTTCCTTCCGCTTTCCTAAAACTTTCTTGACAACTAGGGGTACAGCATCGCCTTGGCTCCGTCCCCGGATCTGCCTGCTCCGTGACCTTTGTCAATTTCCCAAGGATGGTACCCCTTCACTTGTTTATCCTCGGGCATTTGCTGCTCTATGTGCACAAATGAAGGAAGCCAAATTTATTTACACTGATGGCTCGAAAACATCGTCAGGTGTAGGGGGTGCCTATATTGTTGGCGACACCCCAAATCGATTTCGGCTTCCTGACCAGTGTTCGGTTTATACTGCGGAGCTTTACGCTGTTCTCCAGGCTGTCCAATACATCCGCCGCCATCAGCGGATACAGTATGTTATCTGTTCAGATTCTCTCAGCTCTCTCCTCAGTCTCCAAGCTCTCTATCCTGTCCACCCTCTGGTCCACCAGATTCAGGACTGCCTGCGCTTGCTCCACCCGGGGGGCGTCTCGGTGGCGTTCCTCTGGCTCCCAGGACACGTTGGTATCTGTGGAAATGAGGCGGCCGATATAGCGGCCAAGGCTGCAGTCTCTCTTCTTCGGCCAGCTATTCGATTGATTCCCTTCGCCGATCTACGGAGTTTTTTATGTCGTCGTGTTGTTCTTTTATGGCATGCACATTGGTTGACACTTCCCCATAATAAATTGCGGGATGTGAAAGCTCTTCCCTGTGCTTGGACCTCTTCCTCCCGAACGCGTCGTCGGGAGGAGGTAATTTTAACTAGACTCCGGATAGGGCACTGTCTCTTTAGCCATCGACATCTTTTAAGCGGCGATCCTCCCCCACTCTGTCCCCACTGCTCTCAGCTGTGGACAGTAAGACACCTTTTAATTGAGTGCCCCTATTTTACTCCATTACGCGACAGTCTACAGCTGTCACCTGATATATCGTCCATTTTAGCAGATGACACGCGCTCAGCCGATCGCATTCTCGAGTTTATTAGTGCCAGTGAGATGACGTCAGTCATTTGAAGCTCTTTTTGGGGACAACCAACCCCTTTCTGTAGTGGATTTTTAAGCTTTCCTTCTGCTTTTAGTTTCTCCAATTTTTTGAGTTTTGTTCCCATTGCTGCTGGTTTCCATTTTCGTTTTTTACCGTTTCCTAAGTCACAGACCGGGCGCTAATGACCATAGCAGTTTTTCGCCCCAAAACCAAAACAAACAAACATGATGCCCACACTTGAAGCATCAGTTTGCACAAAAAGGGCAGGTTAAAATCTGGAATTCCCAGTACCAGAGCATTACTGCCCCCTTCAATGTCTCAAAGGTGGCCTGTAACTATCACACCAGTTAAATTTTTCATACTTCTGTCTCAGCTGGTTGAGAGGAGCTGCAATCCTGGCAAAGTTACACACAAATTTGTGAAAAACTGCACAATCTGATGAACTGGGGAACCTCTTTCTTATAACAAGTCACCGGTAATTTATGGTGTGCACTGGTCCAAGAATGATAGATTCTTACTCCTTTCTCTGACACAATGTGCCCTAAAAATGAAATTTCATTCTTGGCCAGAGTTACCTTGCCTTGCCTGGTTTGATAAAATGCCTAATATATTCAACGTGTTCTTCAAAGTTTTTACTATAAATCACCACATCATCTAGGTAATTATACGCGAGTTTGAATTCTCCCAAAACACAATCTAACAGGCAGAACAACACGGCGTCCCGGTTGAAAATCTGAAGGGCACATGATTAAATTCACATAAGTTATAGTCCGTACAGAAAGCTGTCAATGGTTTAGATTCCTTGGTAAACAGGATTTGGTAGGATGCCAGGTTTAGTCCCAATGCTGAGAAAATATGTGCACCAGCAAACCATACAAAACAGTTGTGCAAGTCAGGCAGGGGAACAGATTATAAAGTGACCTTTTGGTTAAGGAACCAGAAATTGACTACCTGCCTATAACCAGCACTGTTTGGTTTTGGTAGCAGAAAAATCAGAGCATAGGGAGATACCAACGGTCTAATAACACCATCTTCCAAAACCCGCCTGAGATTTTACGCAATTCTTTCATTTTTGGAGGGGAAAGCCAATAAGGCAATTGACTGGCCAGTGTATGATCAGTCAGCCTGATTTGTGTGTTGCTCGAAATTTCTCTGAAAAAAGTCCGGGAACTAATAAAGGGCTTCCAATAATTGTTTAGACTCTGTGACGGTCTTGGCTGCAGATTTCTAGACTTGCGCTATTGGGTGGGGAATTGTAGGATGCCCCTAGATAGGTCAGGGGTGCACTACACAAAGGAAGCGGCTACTCGGGTAGCAGAGTACTTGTGGCGTGCACATGGGGTATTTTTAGGCTAGGCAGTAGTGCGAGGTGTCCTGATGAACACTCACCAGTCGACGTGCAGGCAGGGAAATCAGGACACGCTCAGTGTAAAGACACTTCAGCTGTCAAGATATTAGCAGTAAATATTCAGAGTGTTCTGAATAAAGTTCCTGAATTTACTGCCCTCCAGGAACCGTGTGGCGCACAAATTATTCTCGGGACTGAGACCTGGCTGAACCCTGATATAGGAAGTTCTGAAATATCTAGTGAGGGTTGGAACGTGTATCTGAAAGACAGATTAGACACCGTAGGAGGTGGTGTCTTGATTGCAGTTGACAAAAATATTGTGTCTACTGAGGTCGAAGTAGAGTGTGTTTGTGAAGTTATCTGGACACGTTTAACAGGGCTAGGGGAAATAAAGTTAATTGTGGGGAGTTATTACCAGCCACCAGGTTCCACCGTGACAGTTCTAGAATCATTCAAAGGGAGTCTACATTCTCTATTGCAGGCGATTTCAACCTACCTAGTATAGACTGGGATGTCTATGGATTCATTACAGCCGTCGCGTGAATTACTTTTGAACACATTATCCGGAAACTGTCTTGAACAACTAAATCAACAGCCAACACGTAACGGAAATATTTTAGATCTGATAGCCACGAACAGACCAGATTTCATCGACGGTGTCAGTGTTGAGACAGGGATTAGTGATCATGAAGCTGTCATTACGACTATGGTTATGAAAGTTAAAAAGTCGGTCACGACGGCTAGGAGAGTATTCTTACTAGAAAGAGCAGATAAGCAGTTGTTAGCATCCCACTTAGTAAATGAATCGACTTCATTTACTTCCGGTATGATGGACGTGGAAGAATTATGGGCAAATTTTAAACACACTGTAAATCACGCATTGGAAAAGTATGTGCCGAAAAAGTGGGTTACGGACAGAAAAGGCCCACCGTGGTTTAACAGCGCAATTCGGAGAATGCTCAGGAAGCAAAGGCAGTTGCACTCGCGGTACAAGAAAGATCAGGAGAATGAGGACAGGCAAAAGTTAGTAGAGATTCGTGCTGCTGTAAAAAGAGCAATGCGCGAAGCATTCAACCACTACCACCGTCATGCCTTAGCAAAAGATCTTGCTGAAAACCCAAAGAAATTCTGGTCTTACGTAAAATCGGGAAGCGGGTCGAAGGCTTCCATCCAGTCACTCTGTGCGCAGTCTGGCCTGCAACGAAAGACAGCAAAACGAAAACTGAAATTTTAAATTTAGCATTTGAGAAATCTTTCACGCAGGAGGATCGTACAAACATACCACCATTTGAGTCTCGTACAGATTCCTGTATGGAGTACATAGTGATAGACATCCCTGGGGTAGTGAAGCAGCTGAATAGGTTGAAAATAAATAAATCGCCAGGTCCTGATGGGATTCCAATTTGGTTTTACAGAGAGGACTCTACTGCATTGGCTCCTTACTCAGCTTGCTTTTATCACGAATCTCTTGCCCAACGTAAAGTCCCAAGCGACTGGAAAAAAGCGCAGGTGACGCCTGTATATAAGAAGGGTAGAAGGACGGATCCTCAAAATTACAGACCAATATCCTTAACATTGGTTTGTTGCAGGATTCTTGAACATGTTCTCAGTTCGAATATAATGAATTTCCTTGAGACAGAGAAGTTGCTGTCCATGCATCAGCATGGCTTTAGAAAGCATCGCTCCTGCGAAACGCAACTCGCTCTTTTTTCACGATATCTTGCGAACCATGGATGAAGGGTATCAGATGGATGCCATATTCCTTGACTTCTGGAAAGCATTTGACTCGCTGCCCCACTGCAGACTCCTAACTAAGGAACGAGCATATGGGATCGGTTCCCAAGTATGTGAGTGGCTCGAAGACTTCTTGAGTAATAGAACCCAGTATGTTGTCCTCGATGGTGAGCATTCATTGGAGGTGAGGGTATCATCTGGAGTGCCCCAGGGAAGTGTGGTAGGTCCGCTGTTGTTTTCTGTCTACGTAAATGATTTTTTGGATAGGGTGGATAGGAATGTGCAGCTGTTTGCTGATGATGCTGTGGTGTACGGGAAGGTGTCATCGTTGAGTGACTGTAGGAGGATACAAGATAACTTGGATTTGTGATTGGTGTAAAGAATGGCAGCTAACTCTAAATATAGATAAATGTAAATTAATGCAGATGAATAGGAAAAAGATTCCTGTAATGTTTGAATACTCCATTAGTAGTGTAGTGCTTGACACAGTCACGTCGATTAAATATTTGGGCGTAACATTGCATAGCGATATGAAGTGGGGCAAGCATGTAATGGCAGTTGTGGGGAAGGCAGATAGTCGTCTTCGGTTCATTGGTAGAATTTTGGGAATATGTGGTTCATCTGTAAAGGAGACCACTTATAAAACACTAATATGACCTATTCTTGAGTACTGCTCAAGCGTTTGGGATCCCGATCAGGTCGTATTGAGGGAGGACATAGAAGCAATTCAGAGGCAGGCTGCTAGATTTGTTACTGGTAGGGTTGACCATCACGCGACTGTACGGAAATGCTTCAGGAACTCGGGTGGGAGTTTCTAGAGGAAAGGAGGTGTTCTTTTCATGAATCGCTACTGAGGAAATTTAGAGAACCAGCATTTGTGGCAGACTGCAGTACAATTTTACTGTCGCCAACTTACACTTTGCGGAAAGACCACAAAGATAAGATAAGAGAGATTAGGGCTCGCACAGAGGCATATAGGCAGTCATTTTTCCCTCGTTCTGTTTGGGAGTGGAACAGGAAGAGAAGATGCTAGTTGTGGTACGAGGTAACCTCAGCCATGCACCATATGGTGGATTGTGGAGTATGTACGTAGATGTAGATGTAGATTGAGGGTCTGGTAGATGTCTAACATCAAACCCAGAGCCACCTCCCTGGACTTGGCACACTGTCTAAGTGAGATGCTAACAACTGAATATGTGCTCTTTCTAGCAAAAACACTCCTCTCTCCTTCTTAACTTATTTATTAGCTTTATTAACCATAGTTGCTATAACATCATGATTGCTAATCCCCATTTCCATATCAATGTTGTCAATAAGGTCCAGCCGGTTTGTAGCTATAAGATCTAAGATATTTCCATTGCATGTGGATATATCTTAGACCTCACAGCTGCAATAGGGTGAAACTTATCAACAACATCAGTATAGAAACAGGGATTAGCAATCATGATGTTAAGGGTTAATAAAGTTAATAAATAAGTTAAGAAGGATAGGAGTGTGTTTTTGCTGGAAAGAGCAGCAGTTAAGACAGTGAATTGACATTCTTAGTTCCATTGAGATGAACATAGAGGAATTATGGGCAAAGTTTAAGCAGATTGTAAATTATGGTGTGGGGAATTATGTACCTAATAAATCGATTAAGGACAGATAATAACCACCATGGTTTAACATTGATATTCAGAAGGTGCTGAGGAAACAGAAGCTGTTGCACTCTCAGTTGAAAAGAAAATGAGCAAACAACAAGAAGCAAAGATTGGTAGAGATTTGTGTGTCTGTGAAAAGATCTATGTGTGAAGCTTACAACTACTACCACTCTCATGCCTTAGCAAAAGACCTGGTACAGAAACGAGAACATTCTGGTCCTATATAAAATTGCTATGTGGGTCTAAGTCTTCCATCCAGTCACTTGTTGACCAGTCTGGTGTGGCAGTTGAAAACAGCAAAACAAAAGCCAAAGTTTTAAATTTTACAGTCAAGAAATTATTCAACAGGAAAATCATTCAAACATACCATTGTTTGACCATCGCACAGACATAGTAATAATCATTCCCAGTATAGAGAAACAAACAAGTCACCAAGTCCGGATGGAATCCCAATTTGGTTTTTCAAAGAGTACTTTACGGCATTGGTCGCTTACTTAGCTTGCATTTAACATGAATCTCTGACCAGTGAAATGTACCAAGCAACACAAAAAAGCACAGGTGACTCCTGTGTATAAGAAGGACAAAAGAACGTACCTGAAAAATTATAGACAAATATCCTTAACATCGATTTGCTGCAGAATTCTTGAACAAATTCTCAGTTCAAATATCATAAATTTTCTCGAGACCAAGAAGCTTGTGTCCATGAATCAAGATGATTTTAGAAATCATCGCTTGTACAAAACTCAGCTTCCCCTTTTCTCACATGATATACTGCAAACTATGGATGAAGGGCAACAGGCAAATTCCACGTTTTTAGATTTACAGAAAGTGTTTGACACAGTACCCCTCTGCAGGCTATTAAAGAAGATATGAGCGTATGGGATAGGTTCACAGACATGTGAATGGCCTGATGACTTCTTAAGTTATAGAACCCAAAATGTTGTCCTCGATGGCAAGTATTCATCAGGGACAAGGGTATTGTCAGGAGTGCTCCATGGAAGCGTGACAGGACTGCTGTTATTCTCTCTATATATAAATGATTTGGTGAACAGGATGGGCAGCAATCTCTGTTTGTTTGCTGTTGATAGTGTGGTGTGCAGTAAGGTGTCAGAACATTACTGTGGGAGGATGACTTAGACAAAATTTCTAGTTGGTGTGATGAATGGCAGGTAGCTCTAAATGTAGAAAAGTGTAAGTTACTGTGAATGAGAATGAAAAACATGCCTGTACTGTTCTGATACAGCATTAGTAGTATGCCGCTTGACCAATCACATTGTTTAACCATCTTCGCATGACACTGCAAAGCAATATGAAATGGAAAGAGCATGTGAGGATTGTGGTAGGAAAGGCAAATGGTCAACTTCAGTTTATTGGTAGAATTCTAGGGAAGTGTAAAGGAGACTGCAACCTATTCTTGAGTATTGCTCGAGTGTTTGGGATCTGTACAGGTCGGATTAAAAGAACACATCAAAGCAGTTCAGAGGCAGGTTGGTAGATTTGTTACTGTTAGGTTCAAAGAACATACAAGTGTTACAGAGATGCTTCAGGAACTCAGATGGGAATCCCTGAAGGGAATGTGACATTCTTTTCAAGGAACACTATTAAGAAAACTTAGAGAACTGGCACTTGAAGCCGATTGCAGAATGATGCTGTTGTCTCCAAGATACATTGCACGTAAGGACCATGAAGATAAGATATGAGAAATTAGGGCTCATACAAAGGCATATAGACAGTTGTTTTTCCGCCTTATTCTGTTTGCAGGTGGAACAGGAAAGAAAATGACTAGTAGTGGAACAGCGTACCCTCTGCCACATGCTATAAGGTGGATTGTGGATTACTAATGTAGTTGTCATTAATCTTTACCAAACAATTACAAAATTTAAATTTTTCCTCAGGTCAAAACTTAAAATAAAATTCTCTCTGATCATAGTCCAAGATGTAACAGGTGCACACAAGAAAGTTGTACATCAGCAGCATAGGTACTGTAAGATCCCTAATAACTGAAAACCATCACGGCCAAGTTAATGTGCCTATCTCATGTTTACAGCAGACCAAACCAAGAACATCCAAACTTTCATCAGCAACAGACTGACAATCCTTGTTAGCTGACTGTAACCATGATAAACCTTTATTATTAACATAGAAATCATAATCCAATAACGACTCACTACTTCCAGAATCAAGCAGACTGCACACAGGTTCATTGCCTACAGAAGTGCACATGAATGCAACCGAGATGTCAATTGCACACACCTTGTGACAACCTTGCGGTGGTACATCAGCACCCCTCCCCTGAATTTTCTTATCGCATCAGCCATCTGTAGAGCGTCCCCGTGGTTCAGTGGAGTCGTGTGCAAAATGGAATTTGCTGCCACATCTGAAACACCCCAGACTTCCTCTTTGATGCTGTTTAGAGTTATCATTCAATGTAGCATCTTTGTAGCTCTCCTTAGGCAGTCCTTCCTCTTTCTATTTCTCATCACAATACCGCACATATTCTACACTCACAGCCAAATGTTCCAACATGGAAAACAAACAAGGTCTAGCCAGAAACATCATCCATGATCGATCCTGTGTGTGCACACCTTTCATGGCGCTAGCCACAGCTTCTCTTTCAGGTATATTAACACATAAGGGATGGGTAGATCACATAACTAATGAGGAGGTATTGAATAGAATTGGGGAGAAGAGGAGTTTGTGGCACGACTTGACAAGAAGAAGGGACCGGTTGGTAGGACATGTTCTGAGGTATCAAAGGATCACAAATTTAGCATTGGAGGGCAGTGTGGGGGGTAAAAATCATAGAGGAAGACCAAGAGATGAATACACTAAGCAGATTCAGAAGGATGTAGGTTGCAGTAAGTACTGGAAGATGATGAAGCTTGCACAGGATAGAGTAGCATGGAGAGCTGCATCAAACCAGTCTTAGGACTGAAGACCACAACAACAACAACAACACATAAGACATTTTTAGTCATCTTTACCTTATCTACATAATCCAACAACACCTCATTACCAGTTTGAACTTGATAAAAGCAAGCATCATTAACATCTTTGTGCCTGCACACACCCAAACATTCCCTTAAAAATTTCTTTTGGGGTATGTTTGAAGAATCACTCCCACTTAACAAGTCAGTTATCATCCCCCTCAGCTGTCTCTCTGACAAAGGGAAGAGAATTTGACATATCAACTCATTGGAAATTTTCATAACTCATGTCTAATTAACCATAAAACTTCTTTAATGTGATAAACATCTTTAAAAGATAAAATGTGCACTTTCTGAAGTATTGGAAGCAGTAGATTCAGAAGCTTACTAAATTGCTACCACAGACATGCTGCCCTATTTGCGCCTACATCTCGTGCAACATCTAAGCTGTCCTTCTCTTCACCTTCCTATCATTTGAGAAGAGAAAGAAGCCTCCGTACGGAAATAATTGCCTGCTCTAGTGCTTGAATATCCAGCAAATATTTAGTTTCTGTATAAACAACCTGAATATCATTTACACAGCAACTGTGCTTGGGAAGAAGAGGAACCTTCTATAAGATCAACACCCTCTTTAACAACACTGAGCAAGGAAAGACATGTGACACATGCGGTACTCACCTCCCCAACCACATTCACTGTGATGTGAACTGGCTTGTCTAACACGTCCTGCAAAAGCTGGCCTTGGTCCATTTCATCTCTGATGCATAACACATACTGTAATAGATCCTTCCTCAAATATTTCAGCTCCAATATTGTTCTAGATACTATGGCAAGGTAGCTGCAGACACAAAGAGTAATTAGACAATGACCAAAAAATTTTACCTTTAATAACTAAATAACCTTAACTAATCAGCTCCAAGGAATGCAGTGTTGCCAAAGAAACCACACTCTTTGCTACCATTATGAAACAGGCACTCTGTTAAAACCTTTAGGCCACTTGAGCAGATTAGTCAGGAAACAGTGTTCTTTTGGTGAATGCTGCTGAGCCTTCTCTTGATATAGTAGATTTATTGACATGACCTTTATTACAATAAAGCTTTCATTTCTTACATCACTGTCAATATTACTGGGATTTAGTCCACTGTGTTTCCTTTAAATGAATGTTGTTATTGAGCTGAAGTTTTACTAATTTATTGTCCATGCATACTCTGCACTGCCACAGAGCCACTGCCGGTACCACAGTCTCCCTGGCCACCTTGTACCTCATTTGGCAACATCTCCTGCTCTCTCTGGAGTGCACTGCTTAAGAAAAAGTCTACAAGTCACCTACCAGCAATGCTGTTAGAATGGATTGTGGTTAAGCAAAATTGATTGGGACTAACTCAAGCAAAATTGATTGGGACTAACTCATCCACTGTAATGGAAACCTTTTCAGGGATGAAACACTGAAAGCTGGAGAAGAACTTCTAACAGGAAGATGCTAGGATAATGTTAATGGAGGAAATGGATCTGAGCAAGAAAGGCCAGAAAACCCGGTGATATCTTAAGAGAGTCAGTAGCAGTTCAACAATTATTATAGGGCATACTACTGTCAACCAGTTGGTCCATCAGATTCCCACGAGTGGAAAACATGGAAATAATGTAATAGTTTCACGCTGTAAAATAAATCGGACTTCAGGACATGAAACTAATGCATTCATTTAGTATAGCTGAGCTGAACATTACCACTGACAGTCTCCAGAATGATTATGAAGCAGGTATAGATGACATGGAAACTGAACAGATAGAACATTTTGGGAAGAAAGTGAGAATGACTGCTTTAACTCTATAACAACTGTCTCAAAGCATTTGATATCCTTAAATCTGGAGGAAGTCATGTGTAATGTCCATTCTAAAGCCAAGTAAACTATCAACAGGTGCTAAAAACTGTAGACCAATATCAATATTGTGTAACCTCTATAAAATCTTTGAAATAATGTTTCTGAGTCTCTTACAGCACATGATGGAGCCAGCATTTATTCTTCAACAAGCTGATTTCAGACCAGGAAAGAATTGTATACCTCAAATTCTTAATCTAACCTAATACACACAGGATGGATTCGAAACACATAACATTACAGGTGTAGCTTTCATCTATCTGTCAGCTGTTTATGATAGATGTCTGAAATATGGGTTACCACAAGGATGTGTGTTGGCCCCTGCTCTTTCTAACACCCACTTCAAGAGCATATGACCTGGCTTTGGAAACTCAGGCTAAGTCCTTTGTAGAAATGGACGTTCACCTGACAAATGCTTTGAAAATGATATGATCTTTATTACAAAAACTATAAACTTCCCCCAAATCCAATTAATACAAGGGTTGGAACTTAAATAGTGGCAACTATTTATTCACAACATACAGACGAGTTACATGTTTGCACCTGTTACTGTCCTTCAGAGTAGACACCAGCGTAGTGTAGAACCCGTTGCCAGTGATGTGGAAGGCGTAGTATACCGTTACCAGAACCTGTTCTGTTGATGGTGCGAATGGAGCGGTCTAAAGTTATGGTAATCCTCATGTACGATTGTGACGGTGTTATCCTAATGCATTACATTCCTCCACAGCAGACTGTCAGTGCACAGTATTACTGTTCGTTTTTGGAACATCACCTGCGACCAGCTTTGCGAAAGAAGTGGTGACATTTTCTGCACAACCCACCCATCATTTTGCACGACAATGCACGAATGCATACAGTGCAAGCTGTGGCTGCTCTGTTCGGTCGATGGGGCTGAGAAGTACTGTACCATCCACCATATTCCCCGGACTTAAGTCCTTGTGACTTTGATTTGATTCCGAAGATGAAGGAACTGGCATTCACTTCAGAACTGTTCCAGAGATTTGACAGGCAGTAGACTGCTCCATTCACACCATCAATAGAACAGTCTCTGCTAATGGCATACTACACCTTCCACATCACTGGCAACAGGTTCTACACAATGCTGGTGACGACTTTGAAGGACAGTAACAGGTGCAAACATGTAACTCTTTTTTATCAGTTGTGAATAAATAGTCATCACTATTTAAGTTCCAACCCTCGTACTTAGATGCACGTTTTCCATCTTAAACACAGACAGATATGTTGGTAACTCTATGTATCACGGTACAGAATACCGTTGAATATTATGCCATATTCAAAATACTTATGTGCTACTCTTGATTGCACCTTGACTTTACAAGCAGCACTGCCATAACTTGAGGCTAAAGTGGAAGCCAGAAAAAACAGCATCTCAGGAATAGAACTGAAAGTACATGGGGCTCTCAGGCATAAACATTAAGAACAACAGTATTACCAGTCTGCTTTTCTGTGACAGACCATGCATGTCCTCACAGGTGCAGATACACCCACGCCAAAGAGGCCAATAAGGCACTAAATCTGTATCTACAGTCTGCTGACTACTGTGCAGTGCATAGCGGAGGGTACTTCCCATTGTACCAGGTATGGTGGCTTTTTCTCATTCTATTCATGTGCTGTGTGGGAAAAATGATTGCTTGAATGCCTGCGTGTGTGCTGTAATATAATTGGTTTAATTTTGTCTTTGTGATCCCTATTAGAGTGATATGAAGGGGGCTGTAGTATATTCCTAGATTCATCACTAATACTTGGTTCTAAAAACTATCCAAGTCGACTTTCAAGAGATGGTTTACACCTGTCTTCAGTCATCTGCATGTTCAGTATCTTCAGCATCTCTGTGCCACTCTCTCATAGGTCACATTAACCTTTAGCTGTCCATGCTGCTCTTCTTTACAGTATCCCTTGTTAGTCCCACACACTTGACAAATGTTCTAGGATGGATCACAAAGTGTTACATATGCAGTCTACTTTGCAGACTGAGTGCATTTTCCTAGTATTCCACCACAGTCTGCCATCTGGTTTATCTACAACTGAGCCTATGTGACTATGTGATCTCTACAAATTGTTACATCTAAGTATTTGTATGAGATGAATAATTCCAGCAGTGACTCATTGATATTGTAGCACAATTTTATGTTTCATTTCTCTACAGATTTTTACATTGTTACATCTACATGCCTGTATGAATGGACCAACTCCAGCTGATATGGTAGTAGTAGGATACTGATATAGTACTTTAGTACTTTTAGGTTACTACCTCCTCTCTCTCTCTCTCTCTCTCTCTCTCTCTCTCTCTCTCTCCCTCCCTCTCTCTCTCTCCCTCTCTCTTACTTTTCTGAAAATTTAAAGCACATTGCTAATATTTACAACAAATTGAAATCTTATAAGATCTCAATGAATATTTGTGCAACTTCTTTCAGGCAGAATTTCATTATAAATAAATGCGTCATCTGTGAAAAGTCTGAGGTTACTATTAATATTGTACTTAAGGTCATTAAATACAATATGAACAGCAAGGGTCATAACACACTTCTCTAGGGAGCACCTGAAGTTGCTTCTACATCTGTGATTGACTCTCCAATCGAGATCACATGCCGTGTCTTCCCCTTCATGAAATCCTCAGTCCAATTGGAAATCTCGCTTGATACCACATGAAATTCTACTTTTGGTAATAAGCATGTGTGTGCTACTGAACCAAATGCCCTCAGAAGTCAAGAAACATTGCATATACATGACTGCCTTGATCCATGGCTTTTGGCATCTCATGTGAGGAAAGCACAAATTGGGTCTCACATGATTGATGTTTTCAGAATCTGTGCTGGTCAGCATGGAGGAGGTCGTCCTGTTTAAGATACCTAATTATGTTTGAGCTCAGAATTTGTTCAATATTCTATAACAATTGGATGTCAAGGATATGGATATTAGTTTTGTGGATCACTTCTACTGACCTTCTTGTAGACGGGTGTGGCCTCTGCTTTCTCCCAAGAATGGGACCCAGTGTTTTCTTCAAAAGATATGTTTAATAGATCGCTAACTCAGTCATGAGTTCAACACGGAATCTGACAGAGATTCCTTTGGGCCCTAGAGTTTTAACAATTTCAGCTGCTTCTCAATGTCATTGATACTAATATCTATTTCACTTATATTTGCAGTGGTATGAGAATTAAATTGAGGCAGTACTACTGGTTTTCCTCTGTAAAATAACATTTCAAAACAGAGTTAAGCATTTCTGTTTTTGTTTTGCTGTCTACAATCTCAGTTCCTGTCTGATCCATGAATGTCTGGACACTAACTTTGATGCCATAACAGCCCTTACATGTGACAAGAATTTCTTTAGATTTAGTGAGAGATCTTTCAATAATATTCTGATATAGTGGCCATGGAAGGCTCCATATATTGCCCTTTTGCCAACCAACTGTGTTTCATTCAACATCTCTCTATCTATAGCCCGATCTTTTATTGTACAGCTATTATGCAGTACTCTCTTTTTTCAGAAGTTTCTTTATAGTGAGTGTATACCATATAGGGTCCCCCCATCATGAAATATTTTTCCAGGAACATATATATCCAGAGCATGGTCAACTATTCTATTAAACTTGAGCCATAGTTCCTCTACACACTCTGTCCAGAGCTAAAAGTTAAGCATCCAGCTTTATTGCTAGATATGTGAGGTCTACACCACTTGTTACTGATCCCCCAGCTTAACTGTCCATTGTTTGGTTATGTGCTAATCAACCAGTGACTGAAATCCAAGAAAAGCTTCATGAAAACCACCATCCAAAGCAAGAATAGAAATATGGAAAGCCAAGTTGTAAATGATTCACAGTGGCCTCAGCAATTGGAAAAGCTTCCTCATGCCCATCAAGAGTAGTGAACTACATAAGTGTGCTCTCAATCACCTATGTTCTGTAGACAGAAGACCAAGACATAATCTCCAACAAGGGGATTTTCAGTCACCAGTACCAGCTGTGACTGTGGAAAAGTGCAAACCAGCTCTCTTCCACATCCCACACCGAGGATGGTCTAGTTCACACAGCTTCATTTGGTCTTGTGGTTGCCCACTTTTGGTCACCCATAGTGACATGTTTCCTTTAATTCTCTTTTTTACATAATCTATAATTTCTTTTCAAACATGGGATAAATGTAGTAGTTCTTTGGGAATATTTATCTTAATGTGAAATTCAACTTGAACTTTTCTCGCATGACAACCTGCAAGGCCATGGATCAAGATGATCCGGTACATGCAGTTTTGCTTGCATTCAGAAACACCCTTTGATTCATTACTCGTGCATGTATTCATTCAGTTATCATGTTATGTAGTGTGAACCATCAGGGATGTGAAGTGAGTCAAGATACACATTAACAAAAGACAAGAAAATCATAGAAACTTACTCTGTACAATGTACGAGTATTAACAATGAATTATCACACTACCTCTTAATGCTGTACACACTTACACCATCTAAATTTAATCGAGTAAAAAAAACAGATACTTTGGAAAAATCCGCTGCTGTATCAATTGCAGCATAGAGCTGCTGCTTATTTGCTTAGCAACTATTTACTTTGCTACAATGATATTTTTCAAAGAAAAAAGTACTTGCAACTGTAAATACTGACTCGCCATCCAGGTTTGCAATGAACACTGCTGTTTGCCATGTGGCTAACAGAACTTTTCAATCCCTGAATGTAATGAATGTAATTATTCAGATAATTTGTAGAAAGAGTGACTAATGAGGTGTGTTATTAATTTTCTTTTGAATTAGTAGGGATTCTCAACTTCTTACTTTATATTGGACAGGAGCAGGATTAATATCTTCCCTCCAGAGTACAGAATTAATTCCAAGATTCTTAAAAGGCTTCTGTATGATGTACCATGATGTACTTTATGCAAAATTCTTACTGCTCACTTCTGCTGAATAAACACCCAGAGACGTTTATCAAGAAATCTAAAAACACAAGGAAAAATATCATTAATTGAAAGTACAATACTACTACAAACTTCCAGAATCTAGTGCCGCCTCACATTTTTAGTTGCAGTGGGAAAGGTTTGGTTCCTGCTGATGGTAGTGGTAGGTGGGACTTCACAAAACATGACCTACATCTCAATAGGAAAGGGAAGGGTAAACTATCTGGGGTGATAGCAAAATCTTTGGGGGGGGGGCACTGAAACACATGGAAGTACAATTTTAGGCTAAGATCAGTATCTAATTATCCTACATTGATTGAAATTAAACTTAACGAGATGTTTAGACAGGCAGGTACTAGAGATATGAAAATATCACACGGTTCTTATAACAGTACAGTGAAAAATAATGTTAATGTTTTGCATCAGAATATCAGGGGATTAAGAAACAAAGTAGATGAGCTTCTTGTTTGTTTAGAAGATTTAGAAACTGAGGGTGGAATAGATGCACTATGCCTGTCTGAACATCATACTGTCACAGGTATGGAAATGGTAAATGTAGGTGAATATAAGCTTTCAGCACATGTAAATAGAGGCACTATGGAGAGAGGAGGAGTTGCCATATATGTTAAAATCTGTCACAGTGTGAAAAATTTGGAAACTAAAAATTTTTGAATAGAGCAACGTATAGAAACATGTGCATGTGAACTTAAACTAAATAATGGCACTTTTATAATTGTAGCTGTGTAAAAGTCCCCATTGGGAAATTTTCAACTATTTTTGAAAAACTTGGATTCTTTGTTGTGCTATCTGTCAGACAGAGGAAATCAAATTATTGTTTGTGGGGATTTCAATGTAGATTTTCTGAAAGAGTCAGTTATTGATTTTCCTGCTCAGGTGGTACAGGACAACAGCACACTGATAGATAATGTTTTTAAAGACCAAGATAAAAATTAATCAAATAAAAACTTTTCCTGTTAAGAATGGCTTGTCTGATCATGATGCACAGCTACTTACAGTATATGATATAGCTCCATACAGTAATGCAAAACAGTCCTCCAAAATAGTGCATTCAATTTATGATTTAACAATTCAAAATTTTAGGAAAAGCTTGCAACAGTTAGACTGGGATGAGATGTTCAGGGAACATGATGCTAATTTAAAATTTAACTTATTCATGATACCTTTGTGAGTATATTTGAGAACAGTTTCCCTAAGAAAACAGTGAAATATAATTGTAAGAAACCGTGTAAAAAGCCACGGCTTACTAAAGGATAAAAATATCTTGTAAACAGAAAAAGGAAATGTATCTTATAACTAGAAGGAGAAATGATCCCGAAACAGTGAAACATTATAAAAACTACTGCACTGTATTAAAAAAAGTTATTAAAAGTCCAGAAGTATGTGCATTATGTCTGAGATTAGCACATCTGAAAATAAAATTAAAACAATTTGGATATTATTAAAAGGGAAACAAGGCAACCAAGAGCACAGGAAGACTGCATTTCTATCAAACACAATGAAGGGTTTGTTAACAAGAAGTCAGAAGTAGAAAAAATTTTAATAATGATTTTTTAAGTGTTGGAGAGAAAATATGATCCAGCTATTCATTAGAAAATGCAAGGCAGTATATGGAAGAGGCAGTACCTATGCAATTTGATAAAACTGAAATTCCAACCACCCCTCCTACTGAAATTAGGAAAATAATAAATTCACTCAAAAGTAAAAGCTCACATGGAATTGATGGCATTTCCAACAGAGTACTAAAAGCTTACTTCCAACAAATAAGTATGATTCTCAGCCACATATATAGTAGCTCATTGAACCAGGGCATTTTTCCAGATAGACTGAAATACACTATTGTTAAACCATTGCATAAAAAAGGGGATAGATCTGGTGCTAACAACTACCACCCAATCTCACTTCTGACATTGTAAACTGTCGAAGCTGCATTGGTAAAGTACCGGAACTTCAAGCGCTGATAGAAAGCACCGAAGCTGAAATTGTTATAGGTACAGAAAGCTGGCTGAAGCCAGAGATAAATTCTGCCGAAATTTTTACAAAGGCACAGACGGTGTTTAGAAAGGATAGATTGCATGTAACCGGTGGTGGCATGTTTGTCGCTGTTAGTAGTAGTTTATCCTGTAGTGAAATAGAAGTGGATAGTTCCTGTGAATTATTATGGGTGGAGGTTACACTCAACAACCGAGCTAGGTTAATAATTGGCTCCTTTTACCGACCTCCCGACTCAGCAGCATTAGTGGCAGAACAACTGAGAGAAAATCTGGAATACATTTCACATAAATTTCCTCAGCATGTTATAGTCTTAGGTGGAGATTTCAATTCACCAGATATAGACTGGGACACTCAGATGTTTAGGATGGGTGGTAGGGACAGAGCATCGAGTGACATTATACTGAGTGCACTATCCGAAAATTACCTCGAGCAATTAAACAGAGAACCGACTCATGGAGATAACATGTTGGACCTACTGATAACAAACAGACCCGAACTTTTCGACTCCGTAAGCGCAGAACAGGGAATCAAGTGATCATAAGGCCGTTGCAGCATCCCTGAATATGGAAGTTAATAGGAATATAAGAAAGGGAGGAAGGTTTATCTGTTTAGCAAGAGGAATAGAAGGCAGATTTCAGACTACCTAACAGATCAAAATGAAAATTTCTGTTCCGACACTGACAATGTTGAGTGTTTATGGAAAAAGTTCAAGGCAATCGGAAAATGCGTTTTAGACAGGTACGTGCCGAGTAAAACTGTGAGGGACGGAAAAAACCCACCGTGGTTCAACAACAAAGTTAGGAAGCTACTGTGAAAGCAAAGAGAGCTTCACTCCAAGTGTAAACGCAGCCAAAACCTCTCAGACAAACGGAAGCTAAACAATGTCAAAGTTAGCGTAAGGAGGGCTGTGCGTGAAGCGTCCAGTGAATTCAAAAGTAAAATTCTATGTACCGACTTGACAGAAAATCCTAGGAAGTTCTGGTCTTACGTTAAATCAGTAAGTGGCTCGAAACAGCATATCCAGACACTCCAGGATGATGATGGCATTGAAACAGAGGACAACACGCGTAAAGCTGAAATACTAAACACCTTTTTCCAAAGCTGTTTCACACAGGAAGACCGCACTGCAATTCCTTCTCTAAATGCTCGCACAAACGAAAAAATAGCTGACATCGAAATAAGTGTCCAAGGAATAGAAAAGCAACTGGAATCACTCAATGGAGGAAAGTCCACTGGACCTGACGGGATACCAATTCGATTCTACACAGAGTACGCAAAAGAACTTGCCCCCCTTCTAATAGCCGTGTATCACAAGTCTCTAGATGAACTTGCCTTTCGCGGGCAAGTGGTCTACCAACCCACGAAAGGCAAAGGTCCCGAGTTCGAGTCTCGGTCGGGCACACAGTTTTAATCTGCCAGGAAGTTTCATATCAGCGCACACTCGGCTGCAGAGTGAAAATCTCATTCTGGAAACATCCCCCAGGCTGTGGCTAAGCCATGTCTCCGCAATATCCTTTCTTTCAGGAGTGCTAGTTCTGCAGGTTCGCAGGAGAGCTTCTGTAAAGTTTGGAAGGTAGGAGATGAGGTACTGGCAGAAGTAAAGCTGTGAGTACCGGGCGTGAGTCATGCTTCGGTAGCTCAGTTGGTAAAGCACTTGCCCGCGAAAGGCAAAGGTCCCGAGTTCGAGTCTCAGTCGGGCACACAGTTTTAATCTGCCAGGAAGTTTCATATCAGCGCACACTCTGCTGCAGAGTGAAAATCTCATTCTGGAAACATCCCCCAGGCTGTGACTAAGCCACGTCTCCGCAATATCCTTTCTTTCAGGAGTGCTAGTTCTGCAGGTTCGCAGGAGAGCTTCTGTAAAGTTTGGAAGGTAGGAGACGAGGTACTGGCAGAAGTAAAGCTGTGAGTACCAGGCGTGAGTCGTGCTTCGGTAGCTCAGTTGGTAGAGCACTTGCCCGCGAAAGGCAAAGGTCCCGAGTTCGAGTCTCGGTCGGGCACACAGTTTTAATCTGCCAGGAAGTTTCATATCAGCGCACACTCCGCTGCAGAGTGAAAATCTCATTCTGCAAATAATGTCTTTAGGAAAATTATTAAGTGGTTCTCTGCAAATGGACTCTCACTAAATTGTGAGAAAACACGGTTTATACAATTCTGCACAGTAAATGGCATAACACCATTGATAAATATAGACTACGAACAGAAGTCTGTTGCTAAGGCAGAATATTCAAAACTTCTGGGTGTGTGCATTGATGAGAAATTGAATTGGAAGAAACACATCGATGATCTGCTAAAACGATTAGGTTCAATGAAATTTGTCATTAATAACTCATCCAAATTAAAAAATAACAGTGAAGTGCATAGCTACAACACTAGAAGAAAGAATGATCTTCACTATTCTGGATTAAATCTCACTTTGGCACAGAAACGGGTGAATTATTCTGCCACAAAAATCTGACAGATAGCCAACCAACATTCAAAAGCAAATTAAAGGAATTTCTGAATGACAACTTCTTCTACTCAATTGATGAATTCTTAGATATGAAGTAGTAACTGGAGCCACTAAACGTAAACTTAGGTCTTTCGGGTCACAATACACTATTAACATACATAAATTACTCTATCCTCAAGGCAGTAAAATATAAGTGGGGATACAAAAGGCACTTCTATACAGAAAAAGTAAATACTTTCATCCAGTTGTTAGCTAATGAAACCTGGGAAGATGTCTTTGCACAAACAACAACCGAGGAATCTTTAAATGCTTTTTCTAGTACATTCATGTCCCTATTTGAGATGTGTTTCCCAAAAAAGCTCACAAAGATCATTGTCATGTCTAGGAACACAAGCCAGTGGATAACACCTGCTATTAGAGTATCTAGTCAAACACTAAAACATATCAGTCAACTCAAAAAAGATAACAAAGATGAACACTTCACAGATTATGTTAAGACATACAAGAAAATTTACAGGAAGGTGATCAAAAAAGCCAAGACAATGCACAATGACAATGTAATTGCTGGGTCAGCAAACAAATCGAAAGTTATATGGAATGTAGTAAAAAAAGAAATAGGCCCAAGCAAAATTGTTAGAAATCCAGATGACTTTGTTTTAAAAGATGATCAAGGTGTGCTAGTCAGAAATCTTACTTTAGCAAATTACATTAATGACTACTTCATAAATAGTCCAATCAATCTGAGTAAAAATTGTTCTAAGATTAGTAGAACATCAATCCCAGAAGAACAAAGTGTTAATTCATTATTGCTACCTCCCATGAACAAATTGGAAGTTAATCGAATAATAAAAACAATGAAGAATAAAATGTCCTCAGGGATTGATGAGATACCTTGCTCAGTCATGATGAGATGTGCTAGTGTCATATCAGACCCACTCTCACACATCATAAACATATCATTTTCAGAAGGTGTCTTTCCACAATGATTAAAAATTCCAAAAGTAAAACCATTGTATAAAAAGGGCAATATACATGAAGTGGGGAACTATAGACCAATAGCTTTATTATCGGTATTTTCAAAAGTAATAGAGACAGTCATGAAAAACAGAATTACAAATTACCTTGAGAAATTCAATCTATTGTCTGTAAACTAACACGGCTTTCGCAAAGGAATGAGTACAGAGTCAGCCATCACCCAATTCATTGAAAATATTGTAACGGGGCTAGATAAGAACAACAGTACAATAGGAATAAATTTGGACCTCTCAAAGGCATTTGATACTGTCCAACATGATATCCTGCTAGACAGATTAGAATATGTCGGTATACGAGGAGTAGCTAAAAAGTGGTTTCAGTCATATCTCCATAATAGGAAACAGGTAGTAGAACTTGCAACAACAAACAGTAAAAACCAAAGTATTGTTTACAGATTGGATATTCAGACTGCGCCAATTGGGGTACCGCAGGGGAATGTTCTAGGACCTCTCCTATTTCTTCTTTACATAAATGATATCAAGATTCCAGTGAATGGTACTCGTATAACCCTGTTTGCGGATGACACAAACATTGTAGTAACTGACATAAACCGGGTATTGCCAACATCTGCAACCAGAGTTATAGAATATTTGCAAAATTGGTTTGAAGTGAACAAATTAACCATAAATATCTCTAAAACTAATTATATCCACTACAGGAAAGCAAAGTCACACTCTGATCTAGATCACAGAATACAAAATAAAGAAATTGTGAGAGTTGCTACCACAAAATTCTTAGGTGTACATATAGACGAAAATTTAGATTGGAAATCCCATATCCTGTATCTCTCGCATAAGTTAAGCTCTGCTTGCTTTGCTTTACGCGTTATTAGCTTTGTATGTAGTAGGGAATGTAGCAGAGCTGTTTACTTTGCTTATATACATTCTGCTATTACCTATGGCCTCATCTTCTGGGGTCATAGTAAGAAAAATCTCAAAACCATCTTCACTCTACAAAAACGAGCTGTTAGAATAATTACCAACAGTTCAAGGCTAACTCCTTCAAAGCAATTATTTAAACAGCTGAATATTCTACCCCTACCGTGCCTCTATATACAGAAAAGCGTAATTAATGTAAAACGAAATATTAACAATTTCCAATCCAACTCGGATCTACATACTTACAACACAAGAAAGTGCAATGACATTCATATAAAAAGAGTTCACAAGGCTTTGGCGCAGAAACTAACAAACATACAAGGAAGCAGATTGTATAACAAACTACAGGTAAAGATAAAAGAAATAAAAAAATTGTCTTCATTTAAAGAAGCAGTATTCAAATTTTTAATGACCAGCTGCTATTATAGTGTAAAAGAATACCTGGAATAGCTTCATACTAAACAATTATATTTGTGTACTCTGTGCCAATAGTAATTTTTATCTGACTGTTGCTATGATCTAAATAAATATTATGTACAAAAGTGCTAGAATTGTATGTGTTATATCTAAATATCAACTGTGTATTCCATGTAAAAAGTCTTTCTCATACATCAATGTAAATAATCAAAGTTGTACATGCTATTTCAATGTGGTCTGATGTTATGTAGTCTACTATGCACATCTGTATTTTGTATAGTATTGTTCACCCTATATGTGTGTGTGTATATATATATACTATACCAAGCCTTTACAAATGTCTGCTTGTGTCTGTGTATGTGCGGATGGATATGAGTGTGTGTGCGAGTGTATACCTGTCCTTTTTTCCCCCTAAGGTAAGTCTTTCCACTCCCGGGATTGGAATGACTCCTTACCCTCTCCCTTAAAACCCACATCCTTTCGTCTTTCCCTCTCCTTCCCTCTTTCCTGATGAAGCAACCGTTGGTTGCGAAAGCTAGAATTTTGTGTGTATGTTTGTGTTTGTTTGTGTGTCTATCGACGTGCCAGCGCTTTCGTTTGGTAAGTCACATCATCTTTGTTTTTAGGTATATTTTTCCCATGTGGAATGTTTCCCTCTATTAATATATATATATACGAGGCAACCATTGGTTGCGAAAGCTAGAATTTTGTGTGTATGTTTGTGTTTGTTTGTGTGTCTATCGACCTGCCAGCGCTTTTGTTTGGTAAGTTTCATCATCTTTCTTTTTGGATATATATATATACTATGTATTTTTTGACAAAATCCATGCAATGTAAATTGTCTCTGGATGAATAAACTACTACTACTACTACTACTACTACTCTCTGTGTTAAGTACATTGTAGGTAATAGGTATCTATTATTAAATGGTCGAACAACAGAAACTTACCAAGTGTAAATAAATTATCTTGATGAAAGTTGACAAGTACTTAGAGGGGACAAAATAATGCAATACAACTTTTTTTTGTTTCCTGTTTCGTATAAAAGTTGAAATGTCATTATACTTCTTGAACTCTATATAATCAGTTATTGTAACACTCTGCAATTTTGTGAAATACCTCATCACTGTTAATTAATTTTGTAAAATAAAAACATTTGTTACAACAGAAACTAAAGTAGCTTTCACACCACATCCACCCATTTGTAATAAAGCTGGCTTCTGAAATGCCTTTTGTGGAAAATAGGTTATACACAGTGTTCTGCTGGAGTATTTTCAAGATACTTACTTAAAATATCTAAATGTTCATTATTATTCTAATTACTTGTTTTACTTATTTTTGTTTTAAGTTTTAAAAGCTTTTGTGTTTGTTTTTCAGTTTACCATTTCACAAATGTGTGTTTTGTTAACTGAAAATAACCAGTAACTCAGTATTATGATACAAACCCATTATAATAACGATAATCTGAAAAGAAATGCTTAACACATAAAAGTTTTCTTACACCATGCACATAAAACAAACAAAATTTCTTCATATAGTACACACAGTGGACAACACAATATAAAACAAAATTCAGCAGGATTTTCAAATTGCAGTGGGCTATCCACTAAATATCCTAATTTTTGCCAACCTCACATCGGTACATTGGAAAACCTTGGCAAAGGGAACTGATTATGTACTAGTGATTGCAGCTTGATTATATTGTTTCTCAAGTGGAGATTTGTCAGCATAATCATTCAGCAGAACTATAACTGAAAAATCTTCTAATGAAGTTTGTGCAACATCAAAAGCTGTCTACGTCCAATGGCTGTATCCGTCTCATCAATCCTTTTGGGATCACCAGATGAATAAGTTCATTGTGCACAGATGCAATGCTCGAAATGATTCTTTTACCCTGAGTGCCCCAAAAATCTGGGCATTCAGGAGACAAAGATCCCATGGTCATCAGGAAATACATGCTACCACCTCTCCTCCCCATGTGACCAAATACAAGTCATGACAATTTCATCCTCAGCTATGATTTGGATTGACTTCCTTTTGAGTCAAGCACCATTGCATATACACTGATAAGCCAAAACATTATGACCACTGCCCACTCCATCACTAGATCCTGCCAGATGGCATTGCGGGCATGTGACGCGGTAATACAAATGTGTAAGCAAAGCAGACGTGGATGGGGGATCATCCTAGCAGAGACATGGGCTGCAAATGAGGAAATCCATTGAGATAAGCAACTTCAACAAAGGGCAGATTATTATTATTATTATTATTATTATTATTATTATTATACAGAACCTGTGAATGAGTACCTTGAAAACAGGAAAGGTGGTCGAATGTTCATGTGCTACTGCCATGAGCATCTACGGAAAGAGGTAGAAGGACAGTGAAACTACCACAAGGCACTAAATGGTTGAACATCCATGAATCTTCACAGAACTTATGGTTCAGAGGCCTATCTGCCCTGTAAAGTAGGATAGATGGTGATCTGTGGCATCTCTGCTGAAAAAGCACAATGTTGGTGTATGCGTAAGTGTTTTAGAGCACAGTGTTCATCAAATACTGTTGAACATGGAGCACCACAGCAGACCACCCCTACATGTTCACATGTTGACCCAACATCATCAGTTAAGATTGCAGTGGGCATGGGATCACCAGGATTCAACCACTGATCAATGGAAACGTGTCGTGTCTTCGGGTAGATCACATTTTTGCTACATTAGGACGATGGTCGTCAACACAAACACTGTCACTAGTGTGAATGACAACTCAAAACACACAGCACGCCACAGATGCAGGCTGTTGGTAGCAGTATTATGCTATGGAGGATATTCTCCTGTGTTTGATTGAGAACTGTGGCAGTAATTTAAGACATGGTGACAGCTGTGAACCACCATGCAAACCTTCATGCTTGATGTCTTCCCCGGTGGCGATGTCATTTTTCAGCAGGATAATTGTCCATTTCTCAGAGCCAGAAACATGCTACAGTGGTCTGAGGAGCATTGTATGAATTCATGTTGCTATCTCAGCAACCAAATTTGTCTGATGTAAACCCTACGGAACCGATCTGGGTCATTATCAGGCGCCATCGCTGCATACAAAAAACAGTGGTCCATTATTTACATGACAAGTACATAGACATCTAATGCCACGTACCTCCAAAAATCTACTGACAAACTGTCTGATCCCTGATATGCAGAATCAGTGGTGCATTTCATTCCAAAGGCAGACAAACAAGCTATTAAGCAGGGGGTAATCATGTTTTGGCTCATCAGTATATATTGCATTAGCAACCGTGGCCATGAATGCATGCTATAAATTGGTAGTATTAAATTAATTAACAGACACAGTTTTTCAATAGTTTTGAATCTGATTTTTAAGATATTGTGTTTTGTTTCCTCCAATTCTTCAGCTATTCCACATTCTATTACACTAATATGAGTCACCCCTGTCCCCCTGCCAAGCTTACATCTGGATACAAGGCTACATGTTATAGTTTCCATTCAAGTTTATCAAGAGAGTGAATAGTTCAGAACTAAGGAAGGAGTTATGCAACATGACTTTTTTCAGCAAATCTATTTTACACAAATCAGAAAGGGCTTTTAAAACATTAAACTGGGATGAATAATAAATAAGCATAAATGGATCTTACCTGAACAACCTCTGATCTGCAGGTGACATTGTTTTGTTTGCTTTGGATCCCAAACTAATTCAGCAAAATATAGAGGCTCATTGTCTAGTATGCTGATAAAATTGCTCCATTTTTAGCAAACACACACAACTGCTCACTTGGCGAAAGATCTGTACCTATACACTGGAAAGTTCACAGGACATGCTAATAAAAGAGAAAGGAAATAGAAGTGATCTGCTGAAATATAGACCCACATCACTAACATCAATTTGAATTAGGATTTTGGAACATATACTGTGTTCCAAAATTATGAACTACCTCAAAGGAAACAATCTATTGACACACAGCCAGAACAGTTTCAGAAAATACCAGTATTGTGAAAAATCATTAGCTCTTTATTTACATGAAGCAATGAGTGCAGTAAACAAGGGATCTCAAACCGATGCTATGTTTCTTGAGTTCCAGAAGGCTTTTGACATTGTTCCTCACAAGCACCTTCTAATCAAATTGTGCGCCTTTGGAGTATCGTCTCAGCTGGTTGACTGGGTTTGTGATTTACTGTCAGAAAGGTCATAGTAGTAATTGATGGGAAGTCATTCAGTGAAACCATGGTTATATCTGAGATTCTCTGAGGAAGATTTATAGGACCTACGCTCTTTTAATCTATATAAATAATTTAGAAGACAATCTGAGCAGCCCTCTTAAATTGCAGATGATGCTGTTATTTACTGTCTAGTAAAGTCATCAGACGATCAAAATTAACTATAAAATTTGTTAGAAAAGATACCTGCACAGTGTGAAATGTGGCAGTTGACCTGAATAATAAAAAGTCTCTGACTACATACCTAGGAATACAAACAACTTACATTGCAACCATCACATAGAAAAAGTCGTGGAAAAGGTGAAAAAAGACTGTATTTTACTGGTAGAACATTTCTAAGATGAAACAGATCTACTAAATAGTCTGCCTACACTAGCTACACTTGTCTCTTCTGAAGTACTGCTGTGCAATATGGGATCCTTACTAGACAGGATGATGGAGGACGCCAATGATGGAGGACACCAGCAGAGTTCAAAGGACAGTAACTTGGTTTGCACAAAATAGGGAAGAGAGTGTCATGGACATGAATTGGTGTGGCAATATTAGAAACAGACACTTCTTCATTGCTATGAGAGCTTTTCATGAAATGAATCAATAACTCTTCTCTGACTGTGAGAATACGTTGTTGACTCCCACCTGCATAATAAGAAATGACCATTGTGGCAAAATAGGAGAAATCAGAGCTGGCATAGGAAGAGTTAATGTTCATTTTTCTCACATTCTAGTCAAGAGCGGAATGGTAGAGAAACAGTCTAACAGTGGTTTATGAACCCTATGCCAAACACTTAAGTGTAAACTGCAGAGTATAATGTAGCTGAACAGAGCAAGTATGACAGTAGGCCTGAAGATTAGTAATAGTCAGTTGTTGTTGTTGTTGTGGTCTTCAGTCCTGAGACTGGTTTGATGCAGCTCTCCATGCTACTCTATCCTGTGCAAGCTTCTTCATCTCCCAGTACCTACTGCAACCTACATCCTTCTGAATCTGCTTAGTGTATTCATTTCTTGGTCTCCCTCTACGATTTTTACCTTCCACGCTGCCCTCCAATGCTAAATTTGTGATCCCTTGATGCCTCAAAACATGTCCTACCAACTGATCCCTTCTTCTAGTCAAGTTGTGCCACAAACTTCTCTTCTCCCCAATCCTATTCAATACCTCCTCATTAGTTACGTGATCTACCCACCTTATCTTCAGCATTCTTCTGTAGCACCACATTTCGAAAGCTTCTATTCTCTTCTTGTCCAAACTAGTTATCGTCCATTTTTCACTTCCATACATGGCTACACTCCATACAATTACTTTCAGAAATGACTTCCTGACACTTAAATCTATACTCGATGTTAACAAATTTCTCTTCTTCAGAAACGATTTCCTTGCCATTGCCAGTCTACATTTTATTTCCTCTCTACTTCGACCATCGTCAGTTATTTTACTCCCTAAATAGCAAAACTCCTTTACTACTTTAAGTGTCTCATTTCCTAATCTAATTCCCTCAGCATCACCCGATTTAATTTGACTACATTCCATTATCCTTGTTTTGCTTTTGTTGATGTTCATCTTATATCCTCCTTTCAAGACACTGTTCACTCCTTTCAACTGCTCTTCCAAGTCCTTTGCTGTCTCTGACAGAATTACAATGTCATCGGCGAACCTCAAAGTTTTTACTTCTCCTCCATGAATTTTAATACCTACTCCAAATTTTTCTTTTGTTTCCTTTACTGCTTGCTCAATATACAGATTGAATAACATCGGGGACAGGCTACAACCCTGTCTCACTCCTTTCCCAACCACTGCTTCCCTTTCATGCCCCTCGACTCTTATAACTCCCATCTGGTTTCTGTACAAATTGTAAATAGCCTTTCGCTCCCTGTATTTTACCCCTGCCACCTTCAGAATTTGAAAGAGAGTATTCCAGTTAACATTGTCAAAAGCTTTCTCTAAGTCTACAAATGCTAGAAACGTAGGTTTGCCTTTTCTTAATCTTTCTTCTAAGATAAGTCGTAAGGTTAGTATTGCCTCACGTGTTCCAACATTTCTACGGAATCCAAACTGATCTTCCCCGAGGTCCACGTCTACCAGTTTTTCCATTCGTCTGTAAAGAATTCGCGTTAGTATTTTGCAGCTGTGACTTATTAAACTGATAGTTCGATAATTTTCACATCTGTCAACACCTGCTTTCTTTGGGATTGGAATTATTATATTCTTCTTGAAGTCTGAGGGTATTTCACGTGTCCCATACATCTTGCTCACCAGATGGTAGAGTTTTGTCATGACTGGCTCTCCCAAGGCCATCAGTAGTTCTAATGGAATGTTGTCTATTCCCGGGGCCTTGTTTCGACTCAGGTCTTTCAGTGCTCTGTCAAACTCTTCACGCAGTATCTTATCTCCCATTTTGTCTTCATCTACATCCTCTTCCATTTCCATAATATTGTCCTCAAGTACATCGCCCTTGTATAAACCCTCTATATACTCCTTCCACCTTTCTGCCTTCCCTTCTTTTCTTAGAACTGGGTTACCATCTGAGCTCTTCATATTCATACAAGTGGTTCTCTTCTCTCCAAAGGTCTCTTTAATTTTCCTGTAGGCAGTATCTATCTTACCCCTAGTAAGACAAGCCTCTACATCCTTACATTTGTCCTCTAGCCATCCCTGCTTAGCCATTTTGCACTTCCTGTCAATCTCATTTTTGAGACGTTTGTATTCCTTTTTGCCTGCTTCATTTACTGCATTTTTATATTTTCTCCTTTCATCAATTAAATTCAATATTTCTTCTGTTACCCAAGGATTTCTATTAGCCCTTGTCTTTCTACCTACTTGATTGTCTGCTGCCTTCACTACTTCATCCCTCAGAGCTACCCATTCTTCTTCTACTGTATTTCTTTCCCCCATTCCTGTCAATTGTTCCCTTACGGTCTCCCTGAAACTCTGTAAAACCTCTGGTTCTTTCAGTTTATCCAGGTCCCATCTCCTTAAATTCCCACCTTTTTGCAGTTTCTTCAGTTTCAATCTGCAGTTCATAACCAAGAGATTGTGGTCAGAATCCACATCTGCCCCTGGAAATGTCTTACAATTTAAAACCTGGTTCCTAAATCTCTGTCTTACCATTATATAATCTATCTGATACCTTTTAGTATCTCCAGGATTCTTCCAGGTATACAACCTTCTTTTATGATTCTTGAACCAAGTGTTAGCTATGATTAAGTTATGTTCTGTGCAAAATTCTACAAGGCGGCTTCCTCTTTCATTTCTTCCCCCCAATCCATATTCACCTACTATGTTTCCTTCTCTCCCTTTTCCTACTGATGAATTCCAGTCACCCATGACTATTAAATTTTCATCTCCCTTCACTACCTGAATAATTTCTTTTATCTCGTCATACATTTCATCAATTTCTTCATCATCTTAAGATGTAAAAATAGTTCAGTAATTGAGTGGTGACTAGTGAGTAATGGAAAGCTGCATGTTATCAACAACAGGAAGTAGAGTAAAACAAACAAGTGGATAAGAAAAAATAGAGCAATTGGGGACATGACACTGCCAGCTACGAAACTTACATGGTGATAGGATGTGAATGTAATGAGACAAATAGGACATAGTTGGTGAAACGAAAAGATTGGATGTGGAAAGCTGAAGATGGTAACTCATGGAGAAGTCTGGAAGGGGCCTGCATATGCAGTGGATGGCAAATGGCTGGTGCTGATGATGACAGTAATTTGTAAACTGGTTCTGCAGAGGCATATAGCTACAAGCCTTCTTGAATTGTTTCCTGTCTGATGTCACATCCTTGGCTACACACTCACTTTGCCTGCTTTGTGGAAACCTGTTTTGTTGGGAGTTAAGAGGAGCCAAACCCAAAGGGGTAGGGGTTGGATCAGTCCAGTGACTGGCAAAGAAGGCTGAGAAGGCCAGCCGTGGGTATGGAGTTTCAACAGATCTCTCATTTTGCAGCATAGTCCCAGAAATTATCGTGGCACCTTGGTTCTATGTCAAGTGGAAGGACCGCACCAGAGACTTCAGAGGTTTTGTGATGAGTTAGGCTGTGACTTCCAGGACTTGTAGCATATTGTTGAGAGTTATAGGATCCCCTTAAATGGGTCAGGCTGCTACCCAGGTAGCTGACTGTGTGTGAGGGGGGGGGGGGGGGGGGCACACAAGGGGTTTGTAGATTAGCCAACTCTCCATCGAATCCAGATAACGATAGCTGTCAGAAACCCAGAAGTATCAGTGGAGGATTGAAACAAATGCCTCTCATAGGTGAGAGTATTAACATCCTAGTGGTTAACCTGCCAAAACATTCACAATAAAGGGCCTGAGTTGGAAGTGCTACTGAAAGCAGCAAAGCTCACATAATACTCGATACAGAGTGCTAGTTGAAACCTGAAATTGATAGCAGTGAGATTTTTTGGTAACACTGAAGTGTATATAGAAAGGATAGGCTAATGGGAAATGGAGGTGGTGCATTTCTCACAGTAGACGAAAAACTCAAATCCACAAATATAGAAATTAAGCTGTATGTGAGATGTTTGGGCAAGACTCAACATCAGGGGTGGGAATAAATTGGCAATTGGATTGTTCTATTGTCTACCAGACTAATCTCCTGATGTAACCAAAAGCTTCAGAGAAAGCCTTAGTTCACTTGTACGAAAGTTTCCCAGCCATACTGTAATCATTGGTGGAGACATAAATCATCCAAGAATCAATTGGGAAAATTACAGTTTTGTTAGTGGTGGCCATGATAAGACATACTATGAAACATTACTAAATGCCTTCTCTGGAAACTACCTAGAATAGGTAGTTGAGAAGCCCACTCGTGATGGAAATATATTGTATCTAACGGCAACAAATATACCTCACGTCTTTGAGGATGTCCACATAGAAACTGATATCAGTGACCACAACATGGTTGTGGCAACAATGATTACCAAAGTACAAAGGACAACTAATACAGGCAGAAAGGTACATATGTTCAGTAAACTAGATGAAAAATCAGTATTGTTGTATGTTAATGAGAAACTTGGAAACTTTCAGCACAGGGCAGTAGTATGGAAGGAACTATGGCTCAAGTCCAAAAATTAGTTGACCATGCATTGGACAGATATGTACGCAGTAGAACTGTTCATAATGGGAGAGACCCTCCATGGTATACAGTCACTGTAAAGAAAGTACTAAGAAACAAGAGACCACTGCATAATAGATGTAAAACAAAGCCTAGGACTATGGATAGAGAGATGCTGAATAAAACAAATTTGGCTGCCAAGAAAGTAATGCATGAAGCCTTCAATCATTCTATAGCAGAATAATGTCAAATGGTCTTTCACAAAACCCTAAGAACTTCTTGTCACATGTAAAGGTTGTTAGCGGCACCAAAGTTACTGTCTAGTCCCAAGTGAATGAGTCATGAGCTGAAATTGAGGGTAGCAAAGCAAAAACTGAAACGCTAAGATCCATTTTCAAATGTTCCTTTACAATGGAAAACAGAATCATTGCTCCAATTTAATCCTCATACCACTGTAAAGATGAGTGAAATAAGTATTAGTGTCAGTGGTGTTGAGAAACAGCTGAAATCATTAAAACTGAACAAAGCCACAGGGCCCAATGGCATCCCTATCAGATTCTATACTGAATTTTCAGGTGAGTTATCCCCTCTTCTAACTACAATCTATCATAGACCTCTCAAACACAAAACCACACCCAGTAGTTGGAGGAAAAGTGTAGGTCACACCTGTCTTCAACAAGAATAGTAGAAGTAATCTACAAAATTGCCGTAAAATATCCTTGGCATCAATGTGTCGTAAAATCTTAGAACATATTCTGAGTTCAAAAATAATAAAGTATCTCGAACTGAATGACCTCCTACATGCCAACCAGCATGGATTCCAAAAGCACTGATCACGTGATATCCAACTCACACTTCTCATATGATGCACTGAAGGCTTTGGATTAAGGCAGTCAGGTAGATACTGCATTTCTTGATTTCTGTAAAGCAGTTGACTCATTACCACACCTATACTTATTGCCAAAAGTATGGACATATGGTGTACCAAGCGAAATTTGTGACTGGACTGAGGACTTTTTGGTAAGGAAGGATGCAGCACGTTGTCTTGAATGGAGAATCATTGTCAAAGTAGGAGTAACTTCAGATGAGGCCGAAGGAAGTATGGTGGGGCCCTTGCTGTTCATGTTGCATTTTAGTGACCCTGCCGATAATATTAATAGTAATGTCAGACTTTTTTGCAGATGTTGCAGTTTTCTATAATGAAGTATTGTCTTAAAGAAGCTGTGTACATATTCACTCATAACTTGATAAGATTTCAAAGTGGTGCAAAGATTTGCAACTTTCTTTACATGTTCAGAAAGGTAAACTTGCGCACTTCACAAAATTAAAAAAACATAGTATCCTACAATTATAATGTCAGTGAGTCACTGTTGGAATCAGCCAACTCATACAAATACCTGGTTGTAACATGTTGTTGGGAAAGGAAAAGGAGTGATCACATACCTTCAGTCGTACAGGTGAAGTGGGTGGTAGAGTTTGGTTTATTGGTAGAATACTGGGGAAGTGCAATCAATCTACAAAGGAGATTGCTTACAAAACACTTGTGTGGTCAGTTCTAGGATACTGCTCAAGTGTGTGGGACCCATACCAGATAGGACTACCAGGAGATATTGAACATATACAGCGAAAGGCAGCATGTATGGTCACAGGTTTGTTTGACCCGTGGGAGACTGTCACAGAGATGCTAAAGAGATTGAACTGGCATGTTCCTGAAGATGGACATAAACTATCTCGAGTAACTGTAATAACAAAGTTTCCAGACAGACATGTAATAATGATGCCTTTTGTAAATGTAAAAAATAATAATACTACATTTATTACACTTACAAAATATGTTACCATTATGGTTGTTGCAACTTATATATTTTTTATACATTTATTGCTTTACAGCTGATATGCTCCTGGTTGACATCACAAGCAGTGTCTTAAAATTCACTTAATGAACATAAACATTTTTCTCTCAGAAAAGATTTTGTATTAAATTCATTCCACTCACACGTTCTTCGAGAACTTGGTAGTTGGTTAAAGCAAATCAATCACTGATGCACCTGTCACTTTTAATTTTTTTTTTTTTCTGAAAGTAGTTTTACTTTTCCCTGGTGTTGTGAAGATGTACATCACTGCTACTGATAAAGTCTTAATGTTCTTATTGGTTTTTGGTCCGCCCTGGGTATTTCATTTCCCGAGTACCACCTATATCTAGGAAGCTTTCCCCTATCCGCCACCCGGGAAGGCGCCCGATGGGGGTACCAACAACCCCACACGGGATATATATTATTCCAGTGTTAGTAAGTTACTAATTAGAAATGTTGGAAACAAATTATTTTGCGGAAGGCAATTTTGGGCTGTTATCAGTTTAATTCTATCAAATGTGGAGGCACCAGTGAAATAAATGATAATAAGAACAACGCTGTGGTAACCAATCTGGATATCACATCAGCGGAGTGGCAAGTTTCATTCGCCAAGGTAACACCTTACAGAGGCGAATAGAAAATTCCACTTAAAAATTGCTAGAAGACGTACTTGCCCAATTCATCGACTAAAGGTATTATATTACTGAATCATCGCGGTGGATAATTTATGAGTAAAATTATTATTTATAAATTCATTCATTGGCTATCAGTACCGTGCAGTTGCACTATAAATAAGAAGAAAACCCGCAATTCAAGAAACAGAAAAGTTCATGCACATGGAACATATTCTTTCAGTTAATGTGCATTTTACTTCTACATTTGCCTTTTCCACCGTGAATCTGCCAATTCTAAAATACAAGTAACCGAAAAGGACGATCTACAAGTCATGTATAACACGACTTTGTGGCATTCGGAAACGACGCAATTCTTTTCTTCGTGTTACATCCATGACGCCTTTATTTGAAGTATACACATGTATTAACTTTTTTTACACAAGATCGCTAAAAAAAAAAAAAATAGCATCACAAGGTCTTTTGGCCATTGACGAGCTTCGCACACTCAGCCTGCACATTGTTGCATTCATATACGTTTGTATGCAATTCCAGTTAAGGTATATTTTTATCTGTGTCTAGTGAATTTTTCGAAGCGGACAAAACTACTCGATGAATCAACAGGTGAGACGCTAAACACTAGAACAGGAGCAGTAAATATATAGTCCCAACTAACAGTTATAAATCTTCGTTGTCAATCTATCGCGAAATGCAGAATGCAGATGCGAAATTGTTTCAGTGATGCTATTTGTGCATTTATTTCTCCGAAATGAGGTCTCCGCGCATGCGTGTTGAACAGAAGAAGACGGCTGCAAACGCAGAATCTCGCGAGCGTTGAACTTTTGCAAGTTTTGCGTGTATTCCATTAAAACGTTTAGCATCTTGTTTATGTCTAAGATTAAAATATAGCTGGAAGTGAGGAAGCTGTTACAGTACCGCGGGAAAGTCTTTCGACTGAACAAGCGGAAAGAGAAATGTAAATAGGTAATGCAATAATACATCGCATTTCTAAAACTTCAACAAAATAATTGATTTTCATCAAAATTTTTTGCATTGGTTTATTTTGTATAACTGCTGACCCTGAAGTTGTCGAAAATTTTTGAATGTAATAAAATTTCTTTATTAACATATTTGCCCGGCCCTAAGAACTGAATCATTTTCATTCGTCTAAAACGCGCAAGTTTGCAAGGGTACCCAATAGGCTAGTTGCAATGTGGTTTTACATCTCATATTTTTGGTATGATGTGACAACAAACGTATGCTAACCTAATTGTACTATGTGTCCGTTACCAAAATTTGTAATTGAATTACAGGTATAAAATATTCATTTTTCGCTTGAAATATTCTTGTACTAGCAATGTTGCTAAAAGCGTGTTTTACCATTTGTGCATTTACTGAACAGTATCTCGCATTTGCTTCCACGAATTCATAGCCACAAGAATCAGTCAGTGGAGTTGTCACACAATTTCCCATTAGTGTTGAGTACATGTTGTTTTGTAAGGGTTCTGTTTGAGTTTCAGAACTACTTCGCTGCTAAAAAGTATTTTTAAAGTTACATTTTGTGTCGGATGAAAAAAAAATACATTTTGTTGCATAAAGTAGTTACACCATAGCAATTTCATCATCTTGTATATATTGCAGAGGTGTAGCACATAGAAATCTTGTTGATATGATGCTGACAGTATTGATTTGTTGATTTCAGTGGTTCTTTTTTACTTGCAAGTAATTTTTAAAGTAACAGCTGTCAGTGGCTTAATGTTCACATTCTGTTTAAGATTCCGTTTGTATATTAAGCTGTGGTCTATAGTTTTACATTCTGCGCAGTTTTGGGAAGCGTGTCATTTTATGTAATTAAGTATATGGTTTTGTTTGCTGTAGAATAACATTTACTAGTGCCACTCATAATGGTGTCGGCAGCAAATGTTTTTTGATGCCAAACAAACCTGTTGGTTTTGCTGTCTCAGGCTTTCATCAACCATTCTCAATAAATAAAATAAAATTCAGGGCAAGCCTATTTCTAAAAGTGAATCAAATTTGTCACATGTGCAGAATAGTATCAAACCAGTTTTGCAGCATTAATATGATATTGGAAAATCTTGAATGGAACACAAATTATGGAATGAAAATGATAACTAGTCTCAGTGTAATTCAGGTATTGACCAATGGATACACACATCAGTAAGTGATTTAGAAATTGGTGTGTTAATTCAAAACAGTAGCATACCAAGTATACACAACAATGAAAATATTTGTTTCAGTATCACAAATATGTAATACATATGCAAAAATGTAACATGATAACAACTGGTAGAACACCATAGTTGTACATCATAAAATGTTAGCTGTAGTGTCTCAAAATTGTCTAAAAGGAATGGTAACTTGCATCTAAAATAAGCTGATCAGCCCCACATTTATAGAGTTTTAATGCTTTTCTTTCAGTTTTTTATTTAGGCCTACTTTATGTTATGGATGAGTTAAGGTAATTCATATAAAAATGATGGAAATTTGAACACAGTATAGCACAAATAATTTAGTCTATATTACTTTAAGTCAGCTTGTACACACCAAACATTTTTTAAAAAAATTCTGCTTAAAGAGTCTTGAAATCATATTTATTGCATTTGTTGACAAGTCTGCAAGGTTGCCTTCGGTCATGAAGGTACTTATGCATTCACCGTCATGACACTGTAAAAGTAAAAGTGGACTGATGGTGGCAATGTCTTTTCCACTGTGTGCTGCCCATGTTAACAGCTTGCATGATGAATCATTGGAAGTTGACTCGACAAATCGTTTGAGATCTAGATACCCAATGAGATTCACATTTGTACATAAAGTTACGTAGCTTTTTACATACAAAATCGGAATTTAACTACAATCAGAAATTTTTCAAAATCAGAAATAAGACATACAGGTAGGTTATTGCAGTGATGGATGTACATTATCGGATTGCATTACACATCAGTCTATAATGGTATTCTTATTTTTGTGTTGTGGCTATCCCATATATTATCACCTGAGCTATGGCCTCTACCAACTGAGCTGTCCATGCACAACAAACAACTTATTCTCACAGCTTTACTTGTGCCAGTACCGGATCTGGTATGATTGGTAGAGCACTTGCCATGAAAGGTAAAGGTCCTGAGTTCAAGTCTCATTCTGAGACACAGTTTTAATCTGCTAACTTTTAAGAAATTGCAAGAAGTTGAAAGATTTGTTCAGGACTTAATTTCACTGCAAATTCTATCCCATGAGCTGTAAAGATTTTGATGCACCAAACATATGTCATTTTTACATCTCCCCTGGTTTTCGACATGTGTTTAGAACAAGACATCTTAATTATGTCTCATTAAAAGGTTTATTATGTGTCCTTTCCAATTTGAGACATCGCTCATTGTCCTATCATAAAACTTTTGTGGTTTAATATAACAATAAAAAAAATCAATTTTTGACAAAATAATTAATTGGATTTATAAAAAATCTACTCACCAAGCAGTGGCAGAACACGCACATAAAAGAAGGTTACTATTACGCAAGCTTTTGGAGCCAGTGGCTCCTCCTTCAGTCAGAAGGGTGGAAGGCCAAGGAGAGCAGAGGTCTAGAGAAAGGGGTAGATTTTGGAAAAGTCACCCAGAACTGTGGTTCAGGAGAGAGTTACTGCACAGGACGCTACGGAAAGGTCGATGGTTGAAGATTGCATCGGACGAGATTTGAAAACCTGTGAGCTTAAAGGTGGAAGACAAGGTATATGCAAGACAGAGATTACTGCTTAAACATTGTACATGTGTTAATAAGAGTGAGAAGCTAAGTGCATTGTACGTAAGAAAGGTGGGAGGGGGGGGGGGATTGAAAAATAGGTGGGTAAGACAATGAAAATTGTAGAAAACTAAAACGGAATGAAGGAAAGAGTAGTTACAGTGAAGAAATGCTGAAACCGAAGAAATTTATGTAAATTAAGGCCAGATGGGTGGCGAGAACCCAGGACATGTTGTGGTGCTGGTTCCCACCTATGGAGTTCTGAGAGACTGGGGAAAGAATCCAGATGGTGCATGTGGTGAAACAGGCACCAAGGTCACAATTGGGTCATTCCATGCCAAGTGGTCTAAACCTTCCCACCATCATGTCTCCAATTTTCTTCAAATTTTATCTGTAGCACTAGTCAAGTGCTAAATTAAGTTTCTCAAGATTTCAAGCCTCTAGCTGCAATACTTGCTGATCTACACCCCCTTGTCTGAAGGGTAGTAAGTTCGCATGCGCGCGACATCAGACAAAATGCCATTTTTGGGGTCTCATAAAATTGAAACCAATTCATAAGAATGGTTAGTAAGATGAGACCCTGTACAGTTTTTTGTGCTGATTCAAACGAAATTAATTATAAGATTACTGATGCAAAATCCGGTCAAACAAGTCGACTCAAAGTGTACCCCTAATTCTGTCGTGACTTAATGCGACAAATTTTGACCAATATTCAGACTGCAATAATTTCCTTGCAGATAAAGATATGGACTTGAACTTTTTACCAAGTCTTATCTTTGTGCTGGACATAATACAGCTGGATTTCCAACTACCCAGGCTTTATAGTCGCCTTGCAAAATCTCTTCAAATTTGGCAGTGTCAGCGCAAATGGCTTTATTTACCAAAGTTCAAAGCCCATTACTACAAAATAGTCAGCCTGGATTTAATTGTGAATAGTATCATCTGAAAGAGAAACTCTTGCTCTACAAGATGGATATATTTTTCTTTTGCAACGCTTCCATTAAGTGCTTATTTACTCAGGTCAAAGTATCTTATATTTTGTGTGCGCAGTGCCCTGCGTTGGTCCATGATGGCTGAGCCATTACTGGTTATCACAATAAAACCAGCATCCCCATCGCCATAGGGGCCACGCCCGATAGCCATGCAGTAACAGCCACGGGTGGGTATCTTTACTGCAGGTTCCCAAGCCTGATTACAGGGTGTCTTTACCACAGGATCCCAAGCCTGATTGTGGGTTTCTTTATGCAGGTTCCCAAGCCTGTCTTCCTCAGTTACTTCATCATTCTGGAAGCATCGTTGATTTGCAAGAGAATGCTTTCAGGAAAACTGTATTGCCGACCAGATGATGTCACTGATGGAGCTGGAATAACACCAATGATAAGTTGTTCTGGAATCCAGCAAGTATCACGTCTTAAGGGCCAATAAAATGAACTTGCAGGACCGTGAGGATGCATAAAGCTTATGAAAGCATCTTTCTGTTCGACTGAGATTTCAACGATGTTTCCAATCCACCATTTCTTTTCATAAATGCAAGCAACATACTGCCCAGGCTGAAGATCCATGACTTGAACTACTACTTCAGCAGCACTAATTTTGGCCAAAAAAGATGTCGCATCATTAGAAACTCTACTGACCTTAATTGTCGTCATATCAATGGGCAAAAAATGGTGGTTTTCTCTTGTGCCAGCTAGAGTGTGCCCTTGCAGGAATCTTTCTTCTTGAGAAGCTTTTTCTTCTTCAACTTCCTCTTTGCTGATGAAAAAGAATTTGATTCCATTGATATTATCATTGCAGAAGTTGAAAAGATCTTTGGGTGTTAGAATCTGGTTTTCATATGGACGTTGCAAACTTGCTCTTGCTGCCAACCGTTTTGTTGTGCCTCCAATGCCATCACAAGGCGACTTTCCATGGCTTGTTCCAAAGAAATTCCATTCTGCTGTTATTTCAAAATCTTCTTTGTGATAGCATAAGTTGAGAAAATTCTTGAAATTCTTATATTGTGCAGCTGAACCATCACTGAAGTAGTGGATGTGGCTTATTTTGGAAAATTGCATCTTCAGGTAATTGATTACTTTTCCAATGTAAACATGGACAGTAATCGTATCGTGTCGAAGGCAGTCACTAATAACACAAAGATTCACACATTGCACCTCTTCGTTTTCACAGTAGTAGACTACAAATGGATGAACTGTTGCTTGACTGTTTTCCCAGTGAAAGCCTTGCACTGCATCTTGAACAATAAATGAATAGTTTTCAGCAAAATCCATTAGTATTATGAATTCGCCTTCTTTCAAATCAGTTTTGAGAGCTTTCAGGTGCTGGCTTTGATGCTTGGCAATGTAGTGATGACAAGACAGGTTCCAAATTTTTGCTGCAATATCTTCAACATACTCTTCTGTTGAAAGCTGCTTTGTTTCTAAAGTATCCCTGTCGGTATGAATCCATTGTTTGTACTCAATCAGTTCTTCAGGGTCATTATCTTCAAAATATGTTGCAATAACTGCTTCTACACCTTCTGGACCAGGGCAGTTTTCACAACGATGAAGCATACAATCCTTGTTTTCCAAGCTGCAAACAGCTTTGCTAAGAATTTCCTTGTAGTCTTCATTGATTGATGCACCAGTGAGCATAAGCTTGACATTTTGGTGTATTGTACAGACACAAACTGAGTGCATTCCAGCAGAGCCAACTGTAACACACCATTTTGGTCTAAGCTCGCAAAACTTTGAGAAGCCAATTTCTGGTCCATTTTGCTTCTGATAAGACACGTACATTTCCTTCAAATTGCAAAGCAACAACCGCTTTTGCTTGTACACCTTTGTTCCTGAAATTCTCACAGGCACACAGTCTTTCTTCCCTGGACAAAGTCTGCTGAATTCGTCATCTTGAAAAAAGTCATGTACTTTCTGGACAACTTCATCTGAAAGCTTCCTTCCTTGCCGATTTGCTGGAAAAGCTAGAACACCTTGCTCATTCTTCAGTTTTCTCGCTTGCTTTACCATTCTTTCTGATACATTAAATGCTGTTGTCGTATCTTTAATTGTCCAGCTTCTTGGAACCAAGGTCAATATTTGAACTTTTGTCCTACGATTTGACACTTTACATTTTTCTTTCAACTCTTCTATAAGATTATCAAGATCTGCACAATTATTGCATGGGCGACTTTTACTTGAACTTGGCTGTTCATCGTAATTGATTCCTACAGCAGCAGCAATTTGATTCCCAATTAAACTTTGTGCATCCAAGATCTTTCTTTTTGCATAGCTTTGCTTATCTCTTTTACTTAGTTGTCTTCTTTTCAATGGTGAAGCACCAATAAATGATAAACTTTTGTTGATGGCTGGTTCAGTTTCATCCGTTGTGAAATCTTGTTCAGATTGGGTTGATAGTGATGATGAATCTTCTAGCTTTTGGTTCAGTGCCGACATGCAGCGAGGGCAAAGCTTCTGACCAGGTTTTATATCAATCACTTCTTTTTTCTTTAACAGGCAAAGCTTGGCAGCTGTTTCATTATCAAGCAGTCTAAGTCCAGCTTTTACATTGTGATTCCTCTTCTTGAATGGATTGCAACATTTCTTTTGCATCGCTTGATATTCATGTAGGAAGAGGGCTTCATGGTGGAAGCAAATGATGGAATTTTCGTCAAGTTTGGCTTCTGAACGCGAAACAAGCAATTTCTGGTCACATTCTGTGAAATCACTAAACGCTTTGAATCCAGTCTTCTTAGCATAGAAGATAACATGGCACTTCGATGCAGCAGCATCTTTTCCAATTGAACAGGGGGCCAACGATTCTTCTTCTTCATTAACTTCTGACATCTCTCACTGGCCAATCACTGAATAAAACACGAATGAAATATCCAATTATATCAGTAATTCTAAGCGACTATTAAGATTCAAATTCCTAGAAATGAAGAAAAATTAGTGCATCGCGCATACAAAATATAACAACTTTGATGTGAGTTAATGAGTACTTAATGGTCGCGTTGCAAAAAAAACAAATGTCAGTCTTGTAGAGCAAGAGTTTCTCTTTTAGGTGATACTATTCACAAGCAGATTCAGGCCAACTATTTTTTAGTAATTGGCTTGAAACTTTGGTAAATTTTACCGTTTGTGCTGACACTGCCTAATTTGAAGAGATACTGCAGGGCGACCATATGGCCTGGATCATTGCAAATCCGGCTGCATTATGTCTAGCACAAGCATGAAGCTTGGCCAAAAGTTCAAGTCCATATCTTCAACTGCAAGGAAATCATTGCAGTCTTAATATTGGTCAAAATTTGTCGCGTTGTGTCACGACAAATTTTGAAGTATACTTTGAGTCGAGTTATTTGACCGGGGTTTGCATGAGTAATGTTATACATAATTTCGTTGGAATCAGCAAAAAAAAACTGTACAGGGTCGCATCTTACTAACCATTCTTATGAATTAGTTTCGATTTTATTAGACTCCAAATATGACATTTTTTTTATGTTGCATGCACACGGACTAAGTACACTTCAGACAAGGGGGTCTAGATCAGCAGCTATTGCAGCTAGAGGCCTGAAATCTTGGGAAACTTACTTCAACACTTGACTAAAGCTACAGTTAAAATTTGACGAAAATTGGAGACCATGATGGTGGGAACTTTTTCAGTTTTAGACCACTTGGTGTGGAATGACCCAATTGTCATGTTGTAGTGAAACAGGATATGGCATGTTGCCAGGATACACCCTCTGCCTATGCACAGTCATCCTAATTGATGATTTGGTGGTAGTCACAGTGATGTAAATGGCCGAACAGTGTTTACATAATAGCTGGTGTATGAGGTGTTATTTCATGGATGGCTCTCCCTCTGATAGTATATGTTTTTTCCAGATCAGGGCTGCTACAAGTGGTGGTAGGAGGGTGCATAGGGCAAGTCTTACAGCGGGGGTAGGAGTCATAGTATAGGGAAATGGGTGCAGAAGGAGCATAGTGTCTGACGAGAATATTTCGAGGATTGGAAGGGCGATGAGAAGCTATTCAGGTGTGGTAATATCAGGCAGAATGGATCTCAATTCATGCTCTGTTTTCTACATCTTTCATTGTCTTACCCATATATTTTTGACTCCCCCCCTCCCCCATATCACAAGCAACCTCTGTTATGCACAGTGCACTTAGCTTTTCACTCTTATTAACACATGTAGATGTTCAAGCAATAATCTGTCTTGCATATTACCCTATTTTCCACCTTCAAGCTCTCAGGTTTTCGAATATTGTCCAATGCTGTCCCCAACAATCAGTCTTTCCTTCTCATCCCATGCAGTAAGTCTCCCGTGACCCAGGGCTCTGTGTGACTTTCCCGAAATCTGTCCCTTTTCCTAGACCTCTCCAGTCCTTTTTCTTCACCTCTTTTCCCTCCCCTTCAACCCTTCTGCCTGAAGGAGGAGCCACTGGCTCCGAAAGCTTGCATAATAATAACCTTCTTTTATGTGTGTGTTCTGCCACCACTTGGTGAGTGGGTCTTTTACCTGTCCAATTAAATTAGTTTTGTGGTTTGTACTGTTTCTGCTTTAACCAACCATTACTATATTTAAGGCATCATTCTGGTTAATTTTTCCAAATTACTACCACTGCTAGTCATTTTCTTTCCTGTACCACTTGCATACAGAGCGAGGGAAAACTGAGCGTTTGTATGCCTCCCTATGAATGCTAATTTCATGTATCTTATCTTTGTGGACCTATGCAAAAAGTATGTTGTTAGCAGTTGGTTCATTCTGCAGTCAGCTTCAAATGCTCGTTCTCTAAATTTTCTCAATAGTGTTTGCAAAGAATGTCCCTTTGCCACCAGGCATTTCCTTTAGTGTTCCCAAAGCATTTCTGTAACACTTGTGTGTTGTTCGAACGTATTGGTAACAAATCTAGCAGTCTGCCTCTGAACTTCTTCGATGTATTCCTTTGGCCAACCTGGTGCAGATCCCAAACACTTGAGCAGTACTCAAGAATAGGTTGCACAAGTGTCCTGTATGCAGTCTCCTTTACAAGTGAACCAAACTTTCATAAAATTCTCTCAATAAACTGAAGTCGACCATTTGCCTTCCCCACTATAATCCTCATGTGCTTGTTTCTATCTCATATCACATTGCTATGTTATGCCCAGATATTTAATCCATGTAGATACAGCCAGCACAGTATCTGTAGGAGGTACTGGTGTATGTGCTCCTAACATGATGCTGTCCCAGATGTGAGTACTGTTACCAATGTACTGGCCCCATTTTGTGATATTGACAGAGTGATAACGTGTTCCAGTGGTGTGCCAGATGGGGAGTGGTGTGAATTAGTCTTCAGGGTAAACCATGGCTCGTCAGTGAATAAAACACTACTACTCTGTTCCTGGTCCATTCATGGTGTAGAAGACACCTTGTGTAGTATGCCATATATTGCAACGTTATGCATCAGCTCGCATAGCATACAGAAGCCAATGATACAGTATCTGAAAGGAGAGATGTGACTTTGATATGCCACTGCAAGGTTTCTGATGAGAACATGCGCCATGCTAGGTGTACATCTTTGCAACAGTTAAGGGAAGAAAATAATTTTGATGCTTAGTTACAGGAAGTGGTTGATCTTACCCATATTACTGGTGAATGTTTCCCCTTCTGGAATCATCAGAGATATGAAATCATAGCGATAGGCAACATTTAAGTCCTAGAACACCTCGTGCTGACTGGCTAACTTCTTAATTGTCCAGTAATATGGCCATACATGATGTAATCCACATATTCTTGCTGCACCGTTTTGCTTCCCTAAGTTTCTGATAGTGTGTGCCGATGCAAGCAAAACATTGTCAGAGTCACTCTACTCAAGATCTCTGACCACAGAGTCCCTTCAAAAGAAACATTGCTATGTTTCCTAACATAAACAAAAAATAAATAAAATAAAAAATATTGAAAACTGTGAGGTAAATGAAAGTGACAGAACACAAAATTATTACATCTACAGCCATGGGATTACACAGAGAGAGCAATCTCTTTAGAGAAGCTGGTCAGAGAAAGCTGACTCAAATGGCATGCCAAGTGTGATATATTGCAACACTGCTGCTGGAAATAATAGCACAAATAAACCATCCCATTGAGTATGGCTGCATCTGCAACCGCGCTACTGTTTACAGCTCTTGTTGTTGGGGTGTTGGTTGCATACGTTGCATTCAGCTCAGTTAATAAATGAAAACTGCACCTGAAATTCCTGCAAATGGTTGGATAAGAAAGTAAATAGTGAAGTGGCAAGCTACTGTGAATTACGCGGGATGCTCAATAGGGGATGCAACACAGTCTTTTTGTTGCCTATCTGCAACTTAGCATCTCTGCTATACACGTTTTTTTTTTTTTTTTTCTGAAAGCAGGTTGGTTTTTATTCAGGATCCCACAACACCATGTTATTCCTCTCTCTTTTGGCTACAAAGCTCTATTTTTCAAAATAATCTCCGTTCCATGTGATGGCTTTATGTCACTGTGCTTGGAGGATCAATACCACTCTACTGATTGATGTCGGAGCCAACATCTTGCTGCATTAATGACCTCCCTGTCATTCATGTACTGCTTTCTGTGGAGTGAATCCTTCATTTGGCCAAACAGATGGAAGTTGGAAGGTGAGAGACCCTGGCAGTAGGGTGGGATGAGGAACAATCCAGCGAAGTTTTGTTGGGGGGTCGTTTGGGGAAGGAGACCAGACAGTGAGGTCATCGGTCTCATCGGATTAGGGAAGGATGTGGAAGGAAATCGGCCGTGCCCTTTCAAAGGAACCATCCCGGCATTTGCCTGGAGCGATTTAGGGAAATCACGGGAAAACCTAAATCAGGATGGCCGGACGCGGGATTGAACCGTCGTCCTCCCGAATGCGAGTCCAGTGCGCTAGCCACTGCGCCACCTCGCTTGGTCGAAGTTTTGTGAGTTCCTCTTGGGTGCACAGACATGTATGAGGTCTTGCCATTGTCATGAAGAAGGACAAATTCATTTGCATTTTTGTGGCAATGAACACACTGAAGTTGGTTGTCTTCAATTTCTGGAGGGTAGCAGACTACACTTCAGAGTTGATCGTTGCACCATGAGGGAGAATAACCCCTTCAGAGTCCCAGAAGACTGTTGCCGTGAGTTTTACTGCCTGAAAGTGTGGCTTTGAACATTTTCTACAAAGGAAAAGTAGCGTGGCGCCATTCCATGGATTGCCATTTTGTTTTTCGGTTCGAAGTAATGAACCTATGTTTCA